>NC_073691.1:213675965-213696755 GCF_029784155.1 Uranotaenia lowii
GACGGTCGCTTTAATATAAGAGATTAGCCTATGGTGTAACCTTATTTATTTCCTCAGCCAATTGTCTGTACTTAAACAGACCATGTAAGTATGTCAGTTTGAAAAACATAGATATTTATGTCAGTAGCTATGCTGTCACATTTCAGGACTCCACAATCGCTCGGATCCAGTCCATGTGTGCGGTCAGTCTGGTGTAGATTGAAATCGTATCGCCACTGCTTCGACCGCCGGCCGTTTTGCTACAGCCAATCTGCTCCATGGTAAACCCAACTACGAGAGAAATTTTGATATTTCCAGACGAGATCATCGCCTCGATCGGATCACCGGTACGATCTTGACAAGTGTCATCACTGGAGTAGTAATTTTCGGCGCAAATGTGTTCCCCTTCCACCAGACTTCTCGGTTTGAACATCTTTCTGCAGTCTTGATTGTATTTCGCCAAGCGAGGACGAACATTGATCTGATCTGGAAGAAAAGGTCGATCGATTTAGAATTTATCGTTTAGAAATGATGGTTCTATAGGTACCTTCACTTAATCCAAGAACATACAGTTTGAGGGCAACAGAATTAGTGTTTGGCCACAGACACGCCGGAAGTATGTTACTGCTGAAGGTGATAGTGGAGCTCAATTCGAAAATGGCCAATCCGGATCCGGACCCTGGAGGGACCAGAATCTGTTTGACTGCTAGATCTTTTGAGCTATCCGTTGAGGATTTTGTTTGACTTGTGCCCAATCGCACTACAATTCGGTTGGTAGATTCCATACAGTTGGAGGCTGCCAGTACAAATCGATCACTTATAAGTACACCTATACAACTCCACCGGATAGAGCCGGAGGAAAGGATCGTTCCAATGAGCGCCAAATGAGGATGTTCCTGTTCCTGGACCGGACGGCCTTCCGAAGGTATACTCTCGTATTCATCGTCTTCCGGTCGCTTCATCTGTCTCCAGTAGGTGACGCACTTCTTCACAGTGTACCGTTCTCTGGACACAGCCGTTGATTGTTGTGGCTCGTGGCAGCACACAAGCGGGTTCAATCCATTTTGGCACATTTTTACTATTGGATAACTAGAGCTCATAACACTCGGACATTTGTTATACACTCGGCACTTACCAGGGGTGTTCTGAATGGTCGTACACGGTTGCCCTTCGGAAGCAACTTCTGCGCTTCCTGTCGAAGTAGGTCCCGGGAAAAAGATCTGACGAACGGATCTCCGCAGAACAGCATCCTTGCCCAGCACGATCGATTCAATCCATTTGATGTGCGTCGAGGTTCGAATAAAATACGCCTCACTTCCGAAGCCACAATCCTTTCCTGCCACAGCTAGACCAAACACGTACTGGAAGAACTTGTCGTAATGCCAGATCTCCCGTTCCAGGGCTCCTCCATGTTCGATCTGTAACGGAATTATTGTGATTTTTTTTACTTTTAGTTGTCATATTGAATCCATCCTTACGCGACAAGTATTTGGTACAAGAAATTTTTCATTCTTGGTACACAAATATTGGGAACTTTTGACACCCTGGCACCGAGTTTCGTCCACCCGCATTCTTGTCAACACCAATGTTCTATCTGAGAAAAGATAAACATTTTCACAACACCGTTTGGTGGCTTCGGATGTATGGTCAACCTACTTGTGGAGACTGGCTCTTCATCGCGGAGAAAATTGTTCAGGTTGTATGGTCCCAAACCGGCCATTTCATATGCCGGAAGCGTTAGGTCATTGTCTACCAGACAGGCCGGAAGGACGTTTTGGTTTATCCTGGAAGTATAAAATATTTAAAAAAAATGAATGGCACAACCAAACCTTGTGGAACTTACTTGACATCCCTAGCTAATTTGACTAAAGCAATGTCATTCTCCATCCAACCCTCGCGATGAAGGGGATGTTTGATGAATCGCTCGATCGGAATGATCTGCGCTTCCGGATGGTCTTTGTGGATGTCCAGATCTCCAACCTTGACGTGAGTGGGACTTTGATCCCAGATAAAACCATCACAATGGGCCACCGTCAGCACGTAGTCCTCGTTGATCAAAACTCCGCCACAATTCCACTGGATGCGGTTGGTGCTCCGTTCCCGGTACCCTAGGTATACCCGATGTTTGGGAAGTATTTCGATGTCCATATAGCTTTTTTCCGGTTCTATGAAAAGATTGCTGCCCGTACGGCTGGAGATCAGCGAATCATCCGTCTCGCGCAGATGAATGTATCGCGAAGTGCACGTTGCCGTATCGAATGATTCATTAGTTTCGTTCTGAAGCCACGGGATGAATGAGGAAATTCTTGTGTAGACCGAGGGTGTGTCTGTCCCACAGTATGCCCCGAAGGAAGTCAATCCAACCAGGTATGGTGTTGATCGGTGATTTGAGAGCAGTTTTATTTGAAGTGGTCCACCGGAATCGCCGGTGCAAGTATCCATTTTACTGTCCTTGGCGCACACCTGCGTGTCTTGAATTCCTTGACGAAGTCGTCGTTCAGTTGGGTAATGAATGCGACATTCATCGTTGCTCACTGGAGACAGTCGGACCTTGAGAAGGACCGGCGTTTTAGAGCCACCCCAACTAGTCTGACCAAAACCCACGGCTTCAAGGGTGGGGAAATTGACCTCACTTTGATCCCAAAGACAAACTGGCGTTACTGCGTCGTTGATCTGGACTTCCGAATTGAGTGTGATCAACGCAATATCATTGTACGCCGACGTAAAACGATGCTCGGGATGACGTTTGATCGATGTGATACGAAACTGCTGGGCGCGATTATTGCTCGGGTCAGTGATGCTCACATTAATATTGATCACCCCTAAACGAACAACATCCGGTGCACGCTGATCAAGATTGGCACAGTGAGCTGCAGTCACAACGTGCCGGGAAGTTATCAAAGATCCTCCGCAATTAAAATCCACTTCACCGTTGGGTTGCGTCCAACCGATGGCTGCCATATGCGCAAATTCTCCAATTCGTACAGGCACTCCAAAAATCGGATATATGAGATTATAATCACCATACTTGTGATACCGCAGATGACAATCTGTTTAATTAAAGTAACAATCATTAACGAATAGTTCAAATCAAACGATTACAATACCACTAACCGTTTAAACTTTTTCTAACGTTCGGCAACAACGCGTTGTTGACATCGGTTGGAAACAAGTTCTCTGCCGGTTGCAAACGCGCTAAGCTGAGCTCAATCACCTGCAACAGCAACGCTAAAAGAGTAATTATTGCTAGCTGGACACCTTCAGGAGCCACTCTGAGCCTGATTGTTGTTGTTCTCGTACGCATCTTGCGCTGGACTGGACGACTGATTCGGCAAAAGCAGTCAACACCCCTTTGCGCCAGTTCAACCCTACTGATCCGTATTTCTGCGAGCGACGCCGCTTAATACTATCTAACAACTGGTAGAACCTGTTTCATGCCGACGACGGACGGCTAGTCGATCGTAGTGAGTCATCTTCATTTTTGAACGACGTCATAAGTTTTATAACATCAGCTTGTAAGTGGGCAGAAAATTGCGGGATATCCGTACATCAAACACACCTCAGTTCTCATTCACACATGCAGGTATAGATATTCGATCCGCTGTCTATTCCAGAAAATCCATTCGGCATGATCAACCAAAGTGATAGCCGCAGTAACTTGTAATTAGGTACATTCATAGTGCCGTTTATCGTTGAACTTAACCCGTAAGTGAATAGAGAGAAAAAAAAAGTTGACAGCCACAATCTTACCTGCTTAATTTTGCGATCATTATTGTGGCAGCTAGTGGTCCGCCCAGAAGCAGCGGGAATTCCAGCGGTTCTCTTTTTTCTGTTTCAAGCTTTCGGCAGGCCACATTCGACCGTAGTCTGTTCGTCAAAACAAACGTGTTTTTGCGCCATGAAGTTTTTGATCCCTTGCCTGGTTTGGCTTGGCGCCTTCATACAAATCGGTAAGATTAACAAATATCTCAAACCGAAGGATCAAATTCAAATATTTTTTGATTTTTCTAGGACATTCACAAAGCTTTGCAGACCATGAAGTGTCGCACGTGGCTTTGATCGGATGGAGCCAGCCGGATGGTCGCCCGACTTTCTTTGACTGTACGGGATCATACCTAGGAGAGAAAATGATCCTGACCGGAGCTCGCTGTCTGGAACGCAATGGAACGAGAGCCGATGTTGTGCGGCTGGGTGCTGCCATGGATGGAACGCCTCAGGATTTCGAAGTCGATAAGTTCGTTGTGCATTATCGCTACCAGGCAGAATATTACTACCACAACATGGCCATCATATACCTTAAGGAAGATCCGGCAACCAGTTCCAAGCGACGGTTCCGGCCAACTTGTATCTATTCGCAGAAACCAGAAATGGACGCACCGGTTTTTGTGGTTGGGCGCGATAGTCGTGGTCTGTTTCAAAAAACTCCCCTAGAACTCGTCGGTTCCGACAAGTGTCATGAATTTTACAACCCAACCAAGAAATTCAAATATGGCGCTTTGCTAGTATGCTGCATGTGTGCTAAAAATCCAAACACCAATCAATGCACGGTGAGTGAAGGTCAATTAATTTGCAATTTTGGTTTTATAACAGTCATTCTAAACGACTCCATTAACGCCTTTTTTGCATAATTTTCTTCAATGTAAAATATTGTTGGCATAAGAGAAAAAATCGATAAGTAACAATTTTTTTTTAATTGAAAAATTCCAAGACCGAGCTGTCCGCTCCGATGCAAATGATCCTGGAGAAGAACGGCAAAAAGGTGCCGTTCCTGGTAGGACAGAAAACGATCGGGAAATCGTGCGGCAGCAAAACTCCCGGCATCTACACCCGGCTCAGCTCGGACGGTCACTTTCCGTGGATCGCCACCATTGCCGGGATCGATTTCCGCGATCATGACGGTAAATTTTTGTAAAATTATAAGCATTTCAGCCGATTTTGAAAAACTTTTTTCTCCATTCTAGCTTGCATGGATCGCTATTGAAATTGAAAAGGCGAACCAGATGTGGGTAGATCGTGTGAAACAGTCGTGTTTGATCTGATTCGGAGGTATTTTCTGCTCTTCATTCCGAATTATACATATGTACAGCATGTAACAAAAATTCGAACTATTTATTTGAGAACTCCCGTGTTGTTAATTTTTTCGCAGTTCTGCAGAAAATTTAAAAAAAAATTGAAAATTGAGAATTTGAGGAATTTTCTTAATTTTTGACTGATTCATTGTTATAATACTTTCTCAAAGTCCCCCAAAATCCAAAAATAATTATTTTAAAAATATTCGGTGGCGAAAAAGTTTTCTTTCGCCGATTGCTTCAGACATGACGTCAATTGCGTAGAAGTTCCCAGAAAGTTGTCCAAGTATCGGCATTTTTTTTAAATCTTTTTTCCACGCATTTTTGATGATTTTTTTTTTATACAAATTCAATGATATACACAAGAAAGTTGATCTTCAGCCGGGTTTTCCCCGAAAACTTGTTTCGTATACAGAACTGGAAGATAGCCACTTAAAACACGTTGCCTATGGCTGATGGCAACGGATAAAAAAATGAGTAGATCAGCTTGAAGTTTCAGGGTCATCAAATCAGTTATTGTGCTTGGGACCAAGAGAAATTCTAGGATTAGGATGTCAGCTTGGAGAAAAAAAAACTCCGAGGGCGGTATTGGAATTTATTTTTATCAAAAATCGTTAACTCAAATATGCGAGTTTTGTGACTAAATTTCATTAATTTAATAAAAAAAAACCTCTAAAAATGGTTGAGGAATGGTTAAGAGTATGTGAACTTTGGTATGAGAAAACGAGTTTTCTGATCCCCTTTCCCCCTTCGTGGATAAGTGTGGACATTTAGCAAACCCCTACCCCCCTCGTCAAATATCCACGCAGACATTCGATTTGTTCTCTGAATCGAATATTACAGTTAAAAAACATTTTTTTTTCTTATTTTTGTTATTGAAATCGTTTGTTTTGAAAATCGATATGCATATACTGATGTTGAAAAAAATTATTAAAACATTGAAATTAATTGAAGCGTTTAGGATCAGAGGGGTGCAAGTGCCGAAATGATGATTTCGAGAAAACGGGCCTCTAAGTTTTTTTCCTAAATCAAAATTATTGAATCGCTTTTTCTACTCAATTTTCGATGGAGTGTGTCTCGAGAGTTCTAAAATTAATGATTCTGCAAGAAAAACCAAAGTTTTTGCGATATTTATGTAAAAAAGGCGAACTACTTTTTCGATATTTTTCACTTGCACCCTTCTGATCCCAAGAATGACACTTGCACCCCTCTGACTCCAAACAATATGATCGCATCCTTTTTGGAACCTGTATGTAACGAGTATTTTCAGTATGACACTAGCTCTTTTGTTTTTGTTCACACATTTAATTTCCTGCGTTTTCGGGCTACAAATTTCCATGCAACTTATAATGAACGAAGTTTGCAAGTTCCACGATCCTAATTCCCAGAATTTGTTGAAAACTTCCTATCTCTCTTCTCCCTTAATGGATACACAAGAATACCTGCATATGTGTTCATTCATTGGAATTAACTGTTTAGCTGGTCGCTTTTTCCGATAGAAACAACGTACGCTTCCTCTTGGTTTAGTAGCTTTTTCCACAAGTTGAGTTTTCAGACTGCCTGATTTCGTTGGTGTTTTTGGGGTCTTGATGAATAGCCAGTTGACTCTCCAGAAGAGGACTCATTCTCGTTAGCAACTGCAGCAGTAGTAACTTCTGGTTCTCCAAAAGAACCGTGGATGTTCAATTTTCCTTTTTTTTCGGTCCAATTCTACGGGTCCCCTTTCAAAAAATGTAATGTAAATATTCCTTAAAAGATTTAATGTAAACTAACTACTGACTTTTGTAAACTAACTTTTGTAAACTAACTTTGTAAACTAACTTGTGACGACGGCTCATCTGAACTTTCCGAAGTTTCAGTTTAATTCGTGGAATAGTATGTGACATCATGATCAGAGCCTGTCGAAAAATATAAATCCTTATTTATTTTATTTATATAGTATTCCGTCTCACGACATAACTTGACGAACATAATTCCTAAAATTCACTCGGTCCATGGCAACCGTTCTCCAATTTCTCGGGCACCCCACGTTCGCCAGATCACGCTCCACTTGGTCTAACCACCTTGCTCGTTGCGCCCCCGCTCGTCTTGTTCCTACCGGACTCGTTTTGCAGGACAGTCGTCCGGCATTCTCGCAACATGTCCCGCCCAGCGTATCCGGCCAGCTTCACCACCTTCTGGATACTGGGTTCGCCGTAGATTCGCGCGAGCTCGTGGTTCATCCTTCGCCTCCACACTCCGTTCTCCTGTACGCCGCCAAAGATGGTTCTTAACACTTGTCGCGCAAATACTCCGAGTGTACGCAGGTCCTCCTCGAGCAATATCCATGTCTCGTGCCCGTAGAGAACAATCGGTCTAATAAGCGTCGTATACAGGTTACACTTCGTGCGAGGGTTAAGTCTTCTCGACCGCAGTTGCTTGTGGAGTCCATAGTAGGTACGACTTCCGCTGATAATTCGCCTCCGGATCTCATGGCTGGTGTCATTGTCTGCGGTCACCAGTGAGCCGAGATAGACAAAGTCTTCGACTATCTCCAGCTCGTCGCCGTCGATCGTGACCTTGTTACTACTGGACAAGCGGGTTCGGTCGGTCTCGGATCCGCAGGCCAGCATGTACTTCGTCTTGGACGTATTAATCATCAACCCAATCCTTCCTGCTTTGCGTTTCAGTTGCGATAGATGTCTTCCACCGCCGCAGATGATCTGCCGACTATATCAATGTCATCGGCAAAGCAGATAAGTTGACTGGATCTGTTGAAAACCGTGCCCCGCATTTCGCCCACCGCTCGTCGAATAACACCTTCTAGCGCCACGTTGAACATCATGCAGGATAGACCATCACCTTGTCGAAGCCCCCTGCGCGATTCGAATGAACTCGACAATTCACCCGAAATCCGCACACAGTACTGCGTTCCATCCATCGTCGCCTTGATCAGTCTAATCAGCTTCCCGGAAAAGCCGTTCTCGTCCATGATTTTCCATAGCTCGTTACGGTCGATCGTGTCGTATGCGGCTTTGAAGTCGATGAATAGATGGTGCGTGGGGACTTGGTGTTCACGGCATTTTTGGAGGATATGCCGAAATGTGAATATCTGGTCCGTCGTTGACCGTCCCTCCATGAAGCCGGCCTGATGACTTCCCACGAATCTATTTGCTTGCGGCGTTAGGCGGCGGAGTAGGATTCGGGACAACACTTTGAGACTCGCAGCAAGCCGTGCTCGAGAACGGTCGCGTTTTCTGTCGGTCTCGTTTTTGGTCCTGCCGTAATGTGTTTTCTAGAAAAATTATAGTTTTGTTTTGCTGATAGGGGATTTTTCGTGTTGTGTTGAAATGATGTATGTGACTGTGCCAGAAGGATACCTTGCGCCTCGCACCTAGATCAGGAGTAACTTTTGACATGCTGGGTGGCGAAAAGGCAACTTCTCTGACGAATACGGAAAAAACCCGGTGAGGATATTCCATGATGGCATTTTTTTTTCTCTATTTTCTCAGGGATTTTAAACCAATGGCATTTTTCAATTTCACTCTCTCTTTTCATTAACTTTATTTGTACACTTTGTGTGCGAAGAAAATAAAACAAACACCTGAAAATAGTTCCATTAGAGTTTTTGTTAAAAGACGGCCAACCAGCTCGATGTGTGTTTGCGGCATTTCATTTACGCATCTGGAAACATACTTTGATAACAATCTTAATGTTATCTATTTTATTTCAATATTTTGAGTTTTTTTTTCATAATTGCAATTATTTAAAACAAATAAAGTTCTTATCGAGCAAGGACGTGCTTGAGTGGCCGACTCCCACGCGACTTATTTATTTGTGTAGGATGTTTGTTTTACCCGTTTTAATCCGTTCAGTGGGTTATGTATTAATTTGCGTAACCTGCTTAGGTAGTCAGTTGCGATTTTTTTTAAATTTGTTTCTCGGAATTTCAGTTTAAGCTTTTTATTGCTTGGAGTTAATTATGATTTATGTTGTGCTACTTAGTAAAAATCGGGAAACAGAAAACACAAGGAATTTAATCCTATCAACATAAGTTATATCCACATACGTGGGATCTTTACTTTAAATAATTTTTTCCTAAGCTGAGAGTTTTGTTGAATTACTGTGATGGTTTTATTATTCCATGGTTTGTAAGAATTCATTTAAATAATGGAAAATGAGGTTCAAGGCTCGCTTTATTTTCATTGTTTGTTGGATCCCTTACGGGCATCCCTTAGAAATATTTGTTCTATTCGTTTTTCTTGATCAGCTTGAACTCCAAGTCAAAATTGTGTTCCACTTTAAAGCAGATTAGGAAGCATCAAAATAGCATTTTATTTGGTTACAGTAAAAATAAGAAAATTTTCTGAAGTATGTTTTTTTAAATAATGTTTAGAAAGGTTTATTTAAATACTTTTTCAGTTAAAATTGAATTAAAGTTTCATTGAATTCGATCAGGTTTGAATTTATTATTTTTTCAAACTTTAACAGAGTTAATAAATCCTTTAAAATCTTGTTCTATCAAAATAAATAATCAGTAAGAAATTAAAAGTTCTAGATCTCGTAATTTGTTCAACTAAATGATACAACACAAGTATATAAGATAAGGTTTACAACCAAAGCTATTGCACTAGTCCAGCGGTCGGCAATCTTTTAAGACAAAAGAGCCAAAACTTGCAAATTAAGGAGATGTCCAAGTTTCAAAGAGCCGCTATTCATTTTATCCTTACTACAAATAATGGTGATCGCTAAGATACATTGCATCCTGATTTTAACTCAGTTTTATTATTCTTTTTCACAACGCCACCGATTTTCGTTGTTTTATTGGCAAACAGAAGCGATTTTCTTTCTTCTGAATCAATACATTTTCATAACGGGTACAGCTTAGTAACGTTGAAATTTGGCGATTTACCATTGTGACCTGATAAAATTTCTGTTGAAATATTAAAAAGAAGCATTGAAGATTTTATATCATAAAAATGCATACTACAAGATGTAAATTAATATAAAAATAAATAAACGAGGGTTTGTCACTATTATTTTTTCTTCATATTTTACAAAAAGGCCTTTTTTTTGTTTTGAACATCCTTTAAAATCCATTAAGGTTCATTTGTTTGTTATGCGCATAAAACATTCATTTTAAATAGATACATAAATATTTTGCGGGCCTGAGAATAAATAAACCAACAAATTTTAATTCATAAATGCTTATTTTACGAATTGAAAAAAAACTAGTCAAAATTTTACAAAATTTCACAATTGGTCGTGAGATGTGGTCTTTGAAATGTGGTTATAAAAATTCTTTTAAATTTTTTTTTATTACAAGCATTCCGATTCAGCTCTCTAGTTCTCTTTTTGATTTCTGCTTAAATTTTAAAAAAAGTTTCAAAAGTTATATTTTTCGATAACGAAAATTTAAGTTTAAATTCTCAATTCTATTCAAAATCGTAACCCTTCCATGTAGTTTCTTCTCCAGACTAGTGAAATCTTAAAAATAATGTCTAAACCTCTGAGTCTCAAATATATCATGGATTCAGATTGATCCTTCTGTCAATGTTTCTATGAATTCTATCACAAATTAATATTTTAAATTTTTATACAATTAGTGATTTGGAATTTAATCGATTTGATTTTTTCAAACAGATATCTTAATTTTTTGAATGAATTCTCATTTTTCACTTGCAAATTTGTAATATTAGATAATCATTATAGTAGTTTGTTGGCGGTTCCCTGGCCGAAAATGTTAACCAATTTTAATGATATAAGAATCGTTGTGTCAATAATTTATTCTCTTTTTTCAATATTTCAAAACAAAACAATTTCAAACATTTCAAACAGTCAAAAAATTATTTTTAAAATACTTTTAATTCTTGACAGATTTTCTGTATTTCAGTCTATCTTGGATTTTTCGAATCGTCAAGAATAGATTCAACCGATGATGAAGAAATATGCTGGAGTCCAATGAAAGTTTTGATAGCTATCTCAGATCTTCCATAATAATATGGAAGCTGTATTTCATTTTTCAACGAACCGATTTTTTAAACTCAAAATTTAGTTTTTGACGTTATTGAACAAACCAAAACCAAAATTTTGATTTAGACTCAGAAATCAAAATCATTTTTTAGAACAGCTATGACGTTTTGAAAATAATTGCAGAAACATGATAAAGGAATAAGGTTTAGAATTTATAAAAAGTTGTAAGAGTTATTAGAAGATATATTACAGTTTATGGAAGAAAATGCTTTTTTTGCAACCAAAGTTTCTGCTTCGAATAAAAACCTGAAAATATTCATATTAAACATGAAATTCTTAAATTAGACTCAGCACTCAGCTCCCGGTTCACAAAAAAAATTAACAAACTAGAGAACTCGTGTTCAAAATTAGAACGAAGAACTTGATTTTTTTTCATGGATTTGAAAAGGAACATTGAATTCAATATTTTAAAAATTTAAAAACAATATATTTATAGGAAGAAATTTTAATGCACAAAACAATTATTATCAGTATTCAAAGCATTATTAAAATCTTCATCTGATGTTCATATTTGATCAGAACGGTGGTAAAGCAAATTTATTTTTAAAATATTCAATTCAAGAAAAACAAACTTAATTTTATAATCTCAACTCGGGCTTGTGATATAGCTCAGTTGGCAAGTCTGTTGTCTCCTGAGCCGATGTCCGCGAGTTCGAGCCCAAGAGCAAACATCGAACACAGTTGTACCGGATAAGTTTTTCAATAACGATCCGCCAACTGTAACGTTGATAAAGTCGCGAATGCCATAAAGATGGTAAAACGACTATAATCGAAACAAAAAAAAAATAAATAATCTCAACAGTGAGGACTTTATTTGGTTTTTCTCCGATTTTTATACGATTAAATCAGAAAATCAAATTCAGCGGAAAACTTCCCGTGCCAGCGAAGAAAAATTTCTCCAGGCTTCCAAATGCTATATCAGTTTTTTTTATATGAAAAACGTTAACTGATTTCTAAATCTCAATTTGGCTGCAAACTGAAAAGATGCTGCTAAGTTGTTCTATAGTAGTTTTTTGGTTTCGTTTTGAATCCTGGGAAATATTATCTGAACTGAAGAAAAACTTATGTTGCGTCCTTTTACTCTAGAAAATTTCGAGAATTTTCAAAATTTTCACACATTGAGCAAAAGAGCCGCAGTTATACATGCAAAGAGCCGCATGCGGCTCGCGAGCCGCAGGTTGCCGACCTATGCACTAGTTAAAAGTGCCTCCTGATCAAATCCTTATACCCGTACTCCAAACCAAAATTATTTTGCTAGGATGCAGAGGTGACCTAGGTCCTAAAGCACGAAATCATTCTTTCATCCCTTTCTCTTTCTTCCAATCTATCTATTGACTGCTAGGACGTGGCCGGCGCCGTTATTGATGTTAAAAGAGAGAGCATCAGTTTTGGGCAATGTGAATGAGCTGTCAGTCCCAGACACCATTCGTTTGACCTTTGAACAAAATTGGTGGCCTCGGTCAATCACGGAGTAGCAACCATTGGCGATGTGGAACTTGTTCTACTGAGCCACGCCTGCGATCGTGGGATTTGAAATGCAAAGCTTGTTATGATGATTTTATAAAAGGAATTTATTTCAAATCTAGCAAGGTTTTGAAAAGAGGGAGGAATATACATGCATTATAAATTGAGCTTTGTTGATAAAGCATTTCAGGTTCAACGATTTAAGGTGGATGTGAGCAGGCAATCAAGCTAAGCTAAGCTAAGTAGGATTCGGGACAACACTTTATTGGCGGCATTGAGGACAGTGATCGTTCGGTAGTTCTCACAGTCCAATTTGTCGCTCTTCTTGTAGATGGGGCATATTACCCCCTCCTTCCACTCCTCCGGTAGCTGTTCTATGTCCCAGATCCGCACTATCAACCGGTGTAGACAATCGGCCAACTTGTCCGGGCCCATTTTGATGAGTTCAGCTGCGATGCCATCCTTCCCAGCCGACTTGTTTCTATTCAGCTGGCGAATGGCTTCCTTAACTTCATTCATCGTTGGGAGTGGCTCCTCTTCGTCGTTGGCTACGCCGGCGATGTATCTTCCCCCACCGTCTTGATCTCCTGCATGTGCGCCGTTCAGGTGTTCATCGAAGTGCTGCTTCCACCTTTTGATCACCTCACGATTGTCCGTCAGGATACCCCCGTCCTTATCCCGGCACATTTCGGCTTGCGGCACGAAGCCTTTGCGGGATGCGTTGAGTTTCTGATAGAACTTTCGTGTTTCTTGGGAACGATGCAGCTGCTCCAGCTCCTCGAGCTCCTCCTCCTCCAGGCGGCGCTATAAGTCTGAGGCCGTTTTCGTTGGTCAGCTGGTGTGCACTGAATCTTCCAATTGTCGGTTTGAATTCCTCCTCCTGGCCGACCTAAGCATTGAAATCCCCGATGACGATCTTAATATCATGTTTTGGGCAACGGTCGTATTCACGCTCCAGCTGCGCGTAAAATTCGTCTTTGTCGTCACCGGTACTTCCGAGGTGAGGGCTGTGCACGTTGATGATGCTGATGTTGAAGAACAGGCCCTTGATTCTCAACCGGCACATTCGTGAGTTGATCGGCCACCACCCGATCACGCGCTTTTGCATTTTTCCCATCACTATAAAAGCTGTTCCAAGCTCGTGTGTGTTGCCGCAGCTCTGGTAGATGGCACGACCATCTGGGTACGTTCGTACCCTTCCAGCATACCTCCTGCAGCGCTACGATGTCGAATTTGCGGCTCTTCAATTCGTTGGAGAGCACGTGGGTACTGCCCACAAAATTTAGAGATCGGCAGTTCCATGTTCCAAGTTTCCAATCGCTAGTCCCTTTTCGTCGCGTGGGTCTTTGCCGATTTCCATCCGAAATTTGTTGTTCGTTGCTTATGTTTTTTGTAGTCACAGGCTTGCAAGGCCCGCAGCTAACCCCACTATCTCGCAGGAGGACCGTCGTGATGTGCACCACCAGGACGTTGTTGCACTCCGCACGCCGCCCATGACATGGAGAACAGACGCGTATGAAGCCCCCTGACTCAGTCTGCATGCGACCAAAGCATCCACCGGGGTTGGGTACCCGATCTCAGCTAAGGTTGCTCGCACCCCAGCTAGCACCACGGGGAGGTAGAGAATCGGAGTTGCAGACAAGAGGTGATATGACCACTACCCGAAGGTTGGGTATATGGGGTCTCGAGTTGCACATTGTCTACCGTTCACTAGCCAAAATCTAAATCCTGTGAGCTTTCATCCGAGAGATTTTTCTTAGATAAATATAATAGCCAAAAAATTGTTGTTAAGTGCATTTCGTGTCTGCCTTGTATCCTTATTAGCATAAGCTAAATTTGCCATAAAAAAAAACAAACCATTTAGAATTTTTCGTTTACATAACAATGAGATTTTTCATGTTTATTAACCTGTCGACGAAGTTTAATCTGAATCTATTTTCATCACTTCTCTATCTAGGAACTTAGGAATATCCTGGTCAGAATCAGTAGAAAATCCTAAAAAGTCGGAGCTAATTATGATTCCATGTTTGTTTTTTTCACTACTTGTTTTCAGTCTAAAAGATTAATCCTTTGGTGTCAGAAGAGTGCAAGTGCACCAAACGAAACAGGATTTTCATTAAAGCGTTAGCTTAAATATATCGAAATAATTTTTTGAAATTTTTTAAGATCATGACCAAAGAAAATGTAAAAAGTAGTGTAAATCGTACCTTCCGTTAAAATTGTTTAAGTCAGACCAGATAAATTTGGAAAAAAGGATTGAAAAGTTGACGTAATTTGGCACATTTTTGCATTTTTAGATTGCCAAAATTCGAAACAAAGAATTTTTGATGAATTTTCAAAGGTAGCTGCTTTGGAACTGTTTGTCAATTTACAATTTTTCAGATTTTCTTGCCCTAAAATTCAACTTTGCACTGTATTTTGAGTATATTAACTCCTAATTTCCGCAATAAATTTATATTCATCAGAAAGCCAATTTCAAACCGGTTCTAGTGGTGTAATTACCAGGGTTGCTAGCGAACCGGGAATACCGGAAAAAACTTTGAAATTTCATCGCGTCACCGGAAAACCAGGAATTTCGGCATGAAACCGGGAAAATTGTCATGCTTGAAATTTTTTCACGGAATTCCAAAAAATATTTTTAAAATTATTCATAAATTTAAGAACAGTTTTTGACAGTCTCGATATAGATTTATCTCATTACCGCTTATTTTCGTTCATTAGTACACAAACGAAGTTTGAATCGCTTTTTTAACTAATTGCGGGAATATACCAGTTTTTCCCTCTCCTCAAATGTGCTACACTTAAAAGCATAACTCAAATGTTATAAATTTATTAATGAAACTATTATCGACAAAACTAAACATAAAACTAGTCGAACCTGGGTATGTGAGATTCCAAAAGACTGACCTTTTTTTCTCGCTTAAAGGGTTTTAACTTAACCAGGTTCTCTTTTATAGAGAGTCAGCAACATACAAATGAATTGAGGTGATCTAGAAATGCAACTTTTCGATGTGTATTTGATGAAATCCACTGATTTATAAGAAACCAGTTGGTCATCGATCATCCTCCAGGTTTCATCCGACATCCATTCACTTCGTCTTCCACAAACTTTACCGAGAGTACCATGGCTCGTCGTGATAAAGGCATTCTTGATTCCACACCACTGTTCTTCGACTGTTCCGTCTGTCGGCAGTTCCGAGGCTCGGGATTCTAGCTGTTCAACGTATGCCCTTTTCATCTCTGGATTCTCCAACCGGCGGACGTTGTATCGACACCCGACTTTCTCCTCGCGCCGTTGGACACGCGCAACCCTCAGTCGTATCTCGCCAAGGACGAGGTGATGGTCGGATGCAATGTCTGCGCTTCGTTTGTTGCGGACATCAAGAAGGCTCCTTCTCCATTTTCGACTGATGCAGATGTGGTCAATTTGATTTTCTGTTCGGCCATCTCGGGATACCCAAGTGACCTTATGTGCTGGTCGATGGGGGAAGAGCGATCCACCGATCACCATGTTGTTGTTGCCACAAAATTCTACAAACAGCTCTCCGTTTTCGCTCATCTGTCTTAGACCATGGCGCCCCATGATGCGCTCAAAGTCCTGATTATCGGAGCCAATCTTTGCGTTGAAGTCGCCTAAGTGGATTTGAATGTCACCCTTCGGAATTCTCTCAACCACGCTGTTCAATTGACTGTAAAACTGCTCTTTCTCCTGCAAATCGGCAACGTCAGTTGGCGCATGATTACAAAACCCCGAAAAGTAAATCCAGGTCCAGAATTTTACTTGAGCTCAGTTCTCATTTTTCTCGAGTGGGCTTCAATATGGAATTATGAATATTTGTTCTTTGGTAACCCAATATCATTTTGGTACCAAAATTTAAAAACAAAAGTGGTTTTTTCTCTAATTTCCTTGGTCTATAAAAAGCTCGGGTGTTTTCTCTTACTTATAGAGGTTTCTCGCTTTTCCAAGTTCGAATGTGCCAGTTTTAATTTTCGAAATCAAATGATTTAGTGTTCGATATACCTACATATTTCATAAAATTTTTTATGCAAATAGCAAATAATTTTGCAGCGTGAGACGTTTTTAAGCTACACATCTTTTTCAACGGAATTAGATATGGTTTTTCAATGTTGTTGTTGTAATGTATTTCGTTTGAATTGGCCTGAGGAACGAAACATTATATCTCAAGTGCCTAATATTTAATTCTTCCTAAAATTGATTCTTTTTTAAGATAAGTTAACCACCGTTAATTGTATCGAAAACAAGCTCCTATCAAAATCTAAGGTCTTTACCCTGATACAAAATAATATCTTACATTCAAACGATTCAATTTCAGCCCTGTTTTTCACACGATTTTCTATATATTCTCACGAATCTTTAGTTCAAATGACTTTTACTAACAAAATATACAAAACAATTATTAACTGTTGCTTTGTATTAAAAAAAACATGTTTTTCTCTTAACCATGTCATTGGATTTGTACAAAAAAATATAACTCCATTTATAAAATTACTAAATATTTTCCTGCAATTGGGATTTGTCTTACAAAACTTAAAATCATCAAGTTGATTCGATATTATGTTTCGATGTATTTCCTACATATTTCTATACAAACTATACTATTTTTTCTAGAACTCTATAAAAATAAATTCTAGAAAATTTCACAATAGCTGAAAAGCACTACAATATCGTTTCAAGATCAATCTAAGCGGACTTATTTTTGCAAAATTGTAAAAAATTGTGAAGCAAAACAACTTATAGAAGCCAAAAATCATAAAACCTGTCAATTTTAGGTAAAAAGATTACGTGTTAGAAGTCGCCGAAGTAGTTGTCCATGATTTTTATCCGGTTTACAAGATTTGTGATACAATTGTTAGAAATTTGAGGCTCTCATCATCGAATTTTTTTTTTATTCCTCATGATTTTATACCAAAAAAGTATAAGTAATGTCGTAAAATCATCATTAATAACCGGAAAAACTTTGGAATTTCAAAACGAAAAATCGCTAGCAACCCTGAATTACGTAATCGCTGCGATGCGTTACAAAAATATGTTACAGTTTCCAATTTTGTAGAAACCAGTTAGAAAACAGGAGAGATATAGGTGTGTCCAATTGAAACTCCAGGTATTGATCGAAATATTGAAAATGCAAATGAGCTTCGTAAATAATGAATGAAAATTTGTATAAAACGCAAAACCAAATTTGAACCTTTTTATGAATGGATTTCAAAACAGCATTTAACTTCTTATTTTTAATGATGATTCGAATTGAAAATCAAGAATCCAAAACTGGATGCAGAATTCGAAAACAGAAACACAATTTTGATTTTTATAATATTCAACCAGAACCTCTTAAATGAGATTAATCTCATTCAATTTTTTATATTCAGAACTGAATTAAACATGATAAAAATCAACAAGTGAACATTTTTTGGAAAGTTTAAACAAAAATTCTAGACCTTGAATTACTTTTGGGGGTTTTGTAATCAGTTCTGAGTCAAGATATCCTTACTTAATCATCAAACTGTGCTTTGAAATGAAATTGTTTAATGGAGAGTAAAAAATTTCTCTTGCTTTTACTGTACCCTCATGAGGGGAGGGGGTGACCTTGTCAACAGGTATGAGGTGCTATGGCATGAGGCATGACTTAGCCAGCCGTTACTCCCCGGGTGTTAAGAGTGGTATTAAAGAAACTCATAATCAAACTCGGGCTTTTTCGGTTATCTTGAAATGATAAAAGTGATTTTTCTCTGTTTTAATTTTAATTATTATAGTTGTTCATATTGTATTTTAAAAACAATCGTCACACCCCAGCATTTATTAAAAAAAAGTTACTCATAGGTACGTGGGAAATTTTCTCAGAGTAAGATCAGATAAGCTCTCGTCGCGTCATTCAAATAAATTCTCTGGATATCCATCCAGAGAATCACACTGTGCTCGTTAGAACTCGCAATTCCCCATCAATATCGAGAATGGGCAATCTATAATGGAGAGAAATTTTTAAAATAACTCGCCAAAACGTTAGTTAGTGGTTAGCACATCGCTCAATCAGCTCTCGCCTCAACTTACCGGCCTCATCCAGACTGATTCCGCTGACCGTTTCCATCCATTCGATGTAGGACCCGTAGCGTGTGTAGATGCCGGGCGATTCGGTTCCACAAGATTTTCCAATTGACTTGTGCCCGATCAGGAATGGAACCGATTTTCCGTCAGTTCCTTTCAACGTAACCTGGATCGGGGAGCTGTGCTGGGTCTAGAAAAAGAATTTCATTTGTCTATAACCGGATTAGCTTTTAAGTGTATCCAAATTATCCTACCGTGCAATCGGTAGTTTTTGGGGGCTTTTGCGCAAAAGCAACACAGCAGCACCCCGAAACGTAACTTCCGGATGGGTTGATAGTACTCTCGACATTTGGCGGAATCGACGGCTTTGAGGATGGTTTGCTCCAGAGGTCCGTCGATTGGACCGATCAATTGCACCGGGGTGTTAGCTTTGGCATGAGCTTTCAGTACACAGGCCGGTCGAACGCTAGAAACGGCTTGAGGATCACGATCGAGCATCGCGATCGCCATGTTGTGATAATCAAACTGAGGCTTGTAGCGGTAATGTTGAGTCACACTCAAAATGTTAAAATCCAATGGTTTTCCATTTCCAGTGTTTCTTTTGAAGCGAACTATCTTAGGATACTTTCTAGATCAAAGCAAAAGACGTTATCGGTAAAATGTTCAAACATGAGAAACGTTAATGAACGTCACCCTTCTCGGTTGTTACAATGCGCTCCAAAATACCACCACGTTGCGCCCAAGATATGCTCCCCCGCAGAAGAATTCTATCGAACCATTTGCATGCTTCTGGCCAATTTGAACCTATTTTTAAGGAATTGAGCTGCGATCATCTGTTTTCGATCAATGAGAAAGAATATCGATACCACATGGGATCCATCCCGCGGCGAAAGCTGGGGCGCAATCTCCTATCAACGTAGAGCAGCAAAAACATAGAACATTAGCTCAGGAATTTCCAGCCTCAAATCAGAAAACTTTACCAGGACGCACAATTGCTGCCACTAGAACCAATAACGGCAAATTTACGATTAACATGACTACTCGGCTCAAAAGTCCCGCTCAAACTGTTGCCTTTTCATTGACGGCGGCGTTCAATGGCTATATTAGCTAGCAGTATGGTGTTCATCCACACCGAACGGCGTCTGAAAACTTGTTTCTGTTATCATGATTTTTATCTCGAAGAAAAAAAAACCGCTCATCCTCATCCGGATTCGATGAACGGGAGAAAGAGCACTCGGAGGAAAATTTGAAGATTAGATCCCCATCGCAAAGAATGTGTCAAGGTGAACCGTTGTCTCTCATTAATATTGCGCTGTAGGTATCAGATTTGTTTTGTCCGTGAACCGTTGGATACGGTACATTTGAGCCAATGTTTTAGAAACATCTAACGTAAACCAGAACAACTTTTAAAATACAGGTATTCCTGATTCTGATTATCTAAACAGTTACCGAATAGCGGCTAATCATTTCAATTGGTTGCACAGAGCTCAGCGGTGATGATATTGAAACGATTCGAAAAATATCCAAACTGTAACAAAGATTTTTTTGAAAAAATGTAAATTCCAAGCGCAAATCGAACTCGATCCCGAATTTTTTTTAATTCATTACATAAAAAGCAGTATCGTTGGAGGATGCCTCTAAACTTTTCTTAGGTAATTCTTTGAAATTCTGTAGGAACGAAATTTCAATGCTCGACGTTCCGAATACTGAATTAGAATTAGAATAGAATTCCGAATGATTTCACATATCGGGCCAGGGCTGGAAAACGGAAAAAATGAAAAAAAAATCGCCTTAATGTCAAATTGGTGTGATTAAATCACCGATATCAGTGAGTAGGTAACACATTTTGTTTCTTCAAAATAACCATTTTAAGTCTTAAAGAAAGTTTTAAGTTGAACAGGTTTGCAAATTTCAAACTAAGCATTCCTCATACATAAAACAATAATTTTGCAATTTTGTTTCGTTTCGGCATAAATTTTTATCTTAAACGAATACAACTCTTTACGAAAACTGCTATTTGCCTCACCCAGATATCGAGCAGCCAAACGGGTGATGTCGAATTGCATTAACCGATCATATACATTTTGAAAATTACTTACTTACTTAATGATCCCGCGCCGATCCACCGGTGCATAGGGCCGTGGTAATAGACCTCCACTGTTGACGATCCGGAGCCAGCGTCTTCACCTGGTCCCAGTCAAGGTA
>NC_073691.1:213697255-213752997 GCF_029784155.1 Uranotaenia lowii
ATTAGAAGTGTTTTGTCAGTCGAGCTAATTGGACGGTGTCGATAAAACCGGGTTGCGCAATGAAGCGAACTGCTTACCTGTTGACCGTGTGTTCGGTTCTAACGATTCTTAGTGGAAAATTTGTGTGTGGTCAGATCGAGGCCGCCCACTACAGACTGCCGGACAATACTTTCCCGTTGAAGTACGACGTGACGCTGTCCGTGGATTTGGCAAAGTCGAGCTTTTCCGGTACGGTGCGAATCGCGCTGAATGCAACTCGAAATACCGACAATGTGACGCTGAACGTGCGAGATTTGAACATCCTGGCTACGAAATTGACCGCAGTCGATGGGACTGGAGCGGAACTCCGAATCATGGGCTATGTGATGCAGAACGATTCGGAGATGGTGTCGTTTAGAATAGATGGCCAGCTCAACGCCAACAGGGCCTATCAGCTGGACATCGACTTTACTGGCGCAATCAAAAACGACCTGAAAGGATTGTACAAGAGTTCGTACTATCGTGACGCTGAAGAAAGGTACATACATGTCTTCAAGTGTTGGGTCTTTGTTAGTCTTGTTATTTTTTGAATCATAATTCCTAATCAGAGAAAGAGTTAGATAAAATAACCCGACATGACAAAAGCTTTCGAGAGGCAGATAATATTGCAAAATTTTGGACAATGGCTGTAAGATTTCGGACAGAGGGAAGGCGTGTTCTGCAATATTTCAATCCATGCCTTTCTAACGCAACGATAAAGGCGCCACAAGTAAGGCTCATTACTAGGTTCTAATGCCGACATTTGTGATGAAAGACGCAACTGTAAGACTTGATGGAATGGAAAAGGAATAGCAAGAAGATGTGCCATAACTGGCCGAACAAAACTCGTTTTGTTCTGGAATTATCATAATTTTCTATCAACCATTAACACCGACCATTTTCAATCATGATTCGTACGGCTAGTGAGAACCGTTTCTTCGTGAGCCTCGAGTAATCTGGGATTCTACAGGAAATGTTTTAGCCTTTCTTACAGAAAGGTATAGTTATTGGTCGATTTGGGAGATCATTAATTATGTGTCTTAGAATACCTTAAGAGGTGCGATGCCTATCGAATCAGCTCTACGAGTACTGACGATGCCTGTGTATTTATGTGTATTAGTGTGAATTTGTGTACCCTTTGTACTCGACGTTTTTTTTCGAAACCGGGCTGCTCAATGAAAATGATTTTTATCTTAAAAAATCGATTTTTTTTTTCTTTTCAATCTATAAAAGAATATAAAACACACAGAATAGTTAAAAAAAAACATAGTATATATCATAAAATGATTACTCCAAAACTCACTCATTTGGCTAGCAAGCAATATCCAGCAATCACTAATCAAGATGATCAAAAATATGACATCAAATTCTACATGACGTCATAGACACGATAGGAGGTTGACGGGGTCGCTATCATGGTATTAAATTTACCATTTGTAAAAGCGAGAGACTAACAGCCTTTACTCCCACTCTGCTATGCTGTCATCGTTACGGAAAACTGTGTAGGAGGAATGAGCAAGCTTTTTCTCAGAGCAAGTCCAAATTCCATAACTCACTTTTTTTTAAATATTAATTATTGTACCGGTTCAGCTTATAACCGATCCAGATTAAAAAATGGCAAAACTTACAAAAAATCACAAAAATTGCAAAAGGAACAAAAATGACAAAACTGCTAAAATGAAAAAAATGACAACAAAAACAAAAATGACAGATTTCACAACATTGACAAAAATGACAAGAATGGCAGAAATCACAATAATGCCGAAAATGACAACTATGACAACATTGCCAAAAATCACATACATGTGATACATGGCAAAAATGACAAAAATTATAAAAAATACAAAAATAACAAAAATGAACAAAAATGACAACAATGACAAAAGTGACAGAAATGACAAAATTCTAAAAATAAAAAAAATTGCAAAACTGGTAAAAACTACAAAAATGACCATCTTAACAAAAATTACAAAGACCAGATATGACAAAAATTACAAAAAAAACACAAAAATGACAAAAAAGACAGAAATGACAAAACTGCAAAAATGAAAAAATTGCATAATGGCAAAAGTTCCAAAAATGTCAAAAGAGACAGATATGACAGAAATGAGCTTTTTCTCAGAGCAAGTCCAAATTCCATAACTCATTTTTTAAATATTAATTATTGTACCGGTTTATCGGACTGATCAAGGCGACGATGGATGGAGCGCAGTGCTGTGTGCGGATTTCGGGTGAATTGTCGAGTTCATTCGAATCGCGCAGGGGGCTTCGACAAGGTGATGGTCTATCCTGCATGATGTTCAACGTGGCGCTAGAAGGTGTTATTCGACGAGCGGTGGCCGAAATGCGGGGCACGATTTTCAACAGATCCAGTCAACTTATCTGCTTTGCCGATGACATTGATATAGTCGGCAGATCATCTGCGGCGGTGGAGGAGATCTACCGCAAACTGAAACGCGAAGCAGGAAGGATTGGGTTGATGATTAATACGTCCAAGACGAAGTACATGCTGGCCTGCGGATCCGAGACCGACCGAACCCGCTTGTCCAGTAATAACAAGGTCACGATCGACGGCGACGAGCTGGAGATAGTCGAAGACTTAGTCTATCTCGGCTCACTGGTGACCGCAGACAATGACACCAGCCGTGAGATCCGGAGGCGAATTATCAGCGGAAGTCGTGCCTACTATGGACTCCACAAGCAACTGCGGTCGAGAAGACTTAGCCCTCGCACGAAGTGTAACCTGTATATGACGCTCATTAGACCGGTTGTTCTCTACGGGCACGAGACATGGATATTGCTCGAGGAGGACCTGCGTACACTCGGAGTATTCGAGCGACGAGTGTTAAGAACCATCTTTGGCGGCGTACAGGAGAACGGAGTGTGGAGGCGAAGGATGAACCACGAGCTCGCGCGCCTCTACGGCGAACCCAGTATCCAGAAGGTGGTGAAGGCTGGCCGGATACGCTGGGCGGGACATGTTGCGAGAATGCCGGACGACTGTCCTGCAAAACAGGTGTTCGCTACGAATCCGGTAGGAACAAGACGAGCGGGGGCGCAACGAGCGAGGTGGTTAGACCAAGTGGAGCGTGATCTGGCGAACGTGGGGTGCCCGAGAAATTGGAGAACGGTTGCTATGAACCGAGTGAATTTTAGGAATTATGTTCGTCAAGTTATGTCGTGAGACGGAATACTATGTAAATAAAATAAATGTACCGGTTCAGCTTATAACCGATCCAGATTCAAAATCTGCAAAAACTACAAAAAATGAAAAAAATAACAAAATTGCATAAGGGACTAAACTGCCAAAATAACAAAAATGATAGAAATGACAAAACTGCTAAAATGACAAGAATGGAAAAAATAACAATAATGCCGAAAATTTTTTTTTTTTTTTTAAGGTTTTATTAATGACACTTTACCATCTTTGTGGCATTCGTGTCTTGTTGAAGATTTACAGTAATTTATAAATTTTACATTTTTTTAAAAATTCGATAAGCGGTTTTTCGTGTGATTCTTCGTTTTTCAGAATTTGGAAAACAGATCCGTTAATGTTGAATTCTTCGCGAGCTTCTTTGTATCCTTGACAGTCAATCAGAATGTGCTGAACAGTAGTTTGAACGCCGCAAAACTGGCATATCGGTGGAGAAGTTTTTTCAAACAGATGAGCATGTGTCAGTCTTGTGTGTCCAATACGCAATCTTGTCAGAGCACGTTGATCAGAGGGACATTTCCGGTCTTTGTATTTTGAAGGTGTGTATTTATGTTGCCTAAGAAATGATTGATTCAAATGCCGAAAATGACAACTACGACAACATTGCCAAAAATCACATACATGAGAAAACTGCAAAAATGACAAAAAATATTGAAATGACAAAACTGCAAAAATGACAAAACAGCGAAAATTACAACAATGACAAAAATTACAAAACTGTAAAAATTACAAAAGTTATAAAAGGTTTTGAATTCATCACCGCGATTGTTTGTTCTTCGAAATTATCGACGTTTTTCGGTGAGTAGTTTTTTGGTAACGTCGATAATTTTGAAGAACAAAAGTTATGAATACGATACGACTTAAATGTCAAAAACGTTAAAAATGTCGAAAATGCCATTTTCGTCAATATTGTTATTTTTGTCATTCTGTTATTTTTGTCATTCTGTTATTTTTGTCATTCTGTTATTTTTGTCATTGTTGTCATTTCTGTCATTATTGTTATAATTGTGATTTTTGCAGTTTTGTCATTTTAATCATTTTTGGAATTTTTGCAGTTTTGTCATTTCTGCAAGTTTTTCATGTTTATCATGAAAAAAGTGACAGAAAACAAGAAAAATAACAAAAAAAAAACAAAAATGACAAGAATAACAAACATGACAAATATGTCAAAAATGACGAAAATGACAAAAATGACAAAAATAAAAAAACGACAAAAATGAAAATAAAAAAATTACAAAAATGACAATATTTACAAAAATGACAAGAAATTCCAAAAAAAAAAATGACAAAAATGATAAAAGTGACAAAAATGACAAAAGAGATGAAATTAACAAAAATGACTACAGAGACAAAACTGACAAAAATGATATAAAAGACAAAAATGACAAAAAAACACAGAAGTGACAAAAATGACAACAAAGATATAAATGACCAAAATGACAAAAATTACACAAAAAAACAAATATAACGAAAATGACAAATATGACAAAATGACAGAAATGGCAAAAATGACAGAAAGAACATAAATGACAAAAATGACAAAAATAACTAAAATGATAAAAATAACTAAATCGACTAAATTGACAAAAATCATAACAATGACACAACATGACAAAAATGCCGAAAAATGACAAAAAAGGCGTTTTGACAAATATGACGTTATTGACAAAAATGACAAAAAAGGCAAAAAATACAAATGACGATATTAACGAAAATGACAAAAATGACAAAGCGAGAAATATGACAAATTTGACAGAAATGCCAAAAACTGACAAAAATGATAAAAATGACAAAAATGACAAAAATGACAAAAACTGACAACAATTGACAAAAGTGACACAAATGACAAAACTCTAAAAATGAAAAAATGGCAAAACTGATTAAAATTACAAAAATGACAATCATGACAAAAATTACAAAAACACAGAAATGACAAAAATTACAAAAAAAAAAAAACACAAAAATTACAAAAATGACAAAAAAGACAGAAATGACAAAAATGACAAAACTGCAAAAATGAAAAAAATGTCAAAATGGCAAAAGTTCCAAAATGACAAAAGAGACAGAAATGACAGAAATGACAAAAATGACAAAATTGACAATATGACAAAAATGGCAATTATGACAGAAGTGACAAAAATGACAAAAAATGACCAAAAATACTAAAACAACAAGAATGATTGAAAAGACAGATATGACATAAATGACAAAAATTACACGAATGGCAAAAATAACGAAAATGACAAAAACGACTAAAATGACAACGATGACAAAAATGAGAAAAAGACGAAATTGACAAAAGTGACAAAAATATCAAAAATGACAAAACGATATTTATGACAAACATAAAAGAAATGTCAAAAATAGACTTAAAATGTCAAAAACTTACAGAAAATGACGAAATGACTACATGACAAAATGACAACAATGACAAAAATAACAAAAATGATATAAATAACACAAATGAAAGAAAGGACAAAAAGGGAAAAAATGACAAAATTTACAAAAGAAACACAAATGACAAATATGACAGAAATGACAAAAATGACAAAAATAACAAACATGTTATAAATAACAAAAATGAACCAAATTGACAAAAATGACAAAAGTGTCAAAAATGACAAAAATCACAAAAATGACAAATATGATTAAAATGAAAGAAATAACAACAATGAAAAAAAATGAGATAAGTGTCAAAAATGACAGAAATGTCAAAAAATGGCGAAAATGACAAAACTGCAAAAATGACAATCGCTTAAAATAACAAATAAGACAAAATTGATAGAAATGACAAAATTGCAAAAATGATTTTTTTATCAAACTTGTCATTTTTGCAAATAGTGTTATTTGTGTTCATTTTGCCTATTTTGTCAAAATTTTCATTAAAAAAAAAAATTGATAAAATTATCAAAATTAAAAAAAATCAAAAATTTTTACATCTCAAAATTATGTCATCTGTATCCAAGAATAATTTACAGGCTTCAATCCAGTGTCAAGTATATAAAATCCTTTTTTTCGGAGCGACGAACGGATATTTCCGATTGAATTGCAATCTCCTACAAAAACCTAGTGTTCATCTTAAAACTCATCGATCAACAGTGTTGAAGTGAGAGCTCGGCTATAACGAAATCAAACAGTTCGTGCCGGTTTCATCAACCTTAAGTTGTTACAACGAAGTTGTCATTTAAGATCCGTTCAGAATTGCTCGTTGTCAAGCTGTCATCAGATGAGCCGTTAGTACATCTAATGTGGGAATTGATGGAGGCGCGTAGCGTCGCTTCATTTCATGCACGTATTTTTACACTAAACGTATTCCGATGTCATCGGAAATGGTAAACGTTATAAAACCGTGTACCGATCTTCACCGTGTACCGAGAATTTAAACGGGAGATTTCAGGATCATGTTTGCTGACTTTGCATGTTTCTAAGGGCTTTCTTATCCAAAGGTTGACACTGGGCTCACGGTCCTCTACACATTTAAAGGTGTACCTAATATTTTGAGAGTCGTTACACTAGAAGCCGCTGATAAATATTGGTTACAAGTTACAAGCAACTCATGGTGCTCATTATGTGACTCAACTTTCAGATTCATTGCGACTACATTCAACGCAGCAGCTTTTGCCCGCAAAATTTTCCCCTGCTATGATGAACCCCAGCTGAAGGCAAAATTCCGCCTCCCGAATCTACCACGATCGTCAGCTGCATGCCCTGTCCAACATGCCCGTGGAGAGGCGGACTGATGAGTAAGTGCTGCCTTTTTGGTTCAAATAATCAAAACCATGAAGTGAAGTTATCCGTTTGAAATTTTAGGGCCAATCCCAATGGTTTTAGTTTAACGGTTTTCGAGGAGTCTCCCGAGATGTCGACCTACCTGTTGGCGTTTGTCGTTTCGGACTTTCAGGTGCGCCAGCTGGACAACATGTTTGGCGCTTACGCGCAGCAGAGCGTTATCAACTCCACCGTGTACGCATTGAACTTCACTCGGCAAGCGATCGGCCATATGAACCTGTTCTTCAACCGCCCGTATCAGCTGCCCAAACTTGATATAGTGGCAGTCGATGATTTCCTGATGGGAGCCATGGAAAATTGGGGTTTGATCACCTACAAGTAAATAATTTGTTAGGATCAATATGAGCTTAATTTGTTAAAATGATGAATTCTTACAGAACTTCCCGGATAGCTTACCGCGAAGGGTTGGATAAAACTGAGAAGCTCCAGGCAGTGACCAAGATCGTTTTCCATGAACTCATACACCAGTGGTTTGGAAACGAAGTAACGTGTGCTTGGTGGTCCTACGTTTGGTTGAATGAAGGATTTGCCGTGTTCTTGGAGAGCTACGTCTTGGATCAGATGCGCCCTGATTGGCAAATTATGGATCAGTTTCTCGTCAACGAGATGCACCCGGTGATGGAACGAGATGTCATTCCGAAAACGCGTCCAATGACTATACCGATCAACAGCCCTCAAGAAATTGAAAAAATCTACGATTTCGTTGTATATCCAAAGGCGGCTTCAGTTATCCGGATGATAGCTTCGATTGTTGGATCAGAAATTTTCAACGATTTCATCATCCAATACTTGAGTGATCGCAGTTACAACTCTTCAACGGAAGATGATTTGATCAGAGTACTCCAAATGGTTATCCAAAAGCATGGGCTTCAAATACCCACTTTAAGTTTAATAATTAAAAGTTGGACTTCTAACCCATCCTTCCCATTAGTTTCGGTGAAGCGCGACTATTCAGAAAATGTTTTACAGCTCAGTGCTATTCCAGCTAAAACTTTTGAAATACCTCTGAGCTTTATTTCTAAAGCATACGCATCGAACCTGAGTTGGTTGTCTTCAACAGAAGACAGCAAAATCTTGTCTCTCGAAAATATACCCTCAAGTGATTGGATTTTGCTCAATCCAAATCAAAATGGGTACTATCGCGTCAACTACGATACCCAGAGCTGGAATTTACTATCACAAGCCTTGCAGCAAGATCATAACCAAATACCCAAACTCAGCCGCGCTCAGCTGATCAATGATTGTTTGTATTTTGTTCTGCACAAGCAGCTCCCGGTAGAAATCCTTCTGGACATTCTCAGCTATTTACCACATGAAAAGGGACTAGTCCCACTGAAAGCTGGCTTCAAGGGCTTCCGAACTCTCAGTCGACTGATCCGTGGTAATGACCTTGAGCAAAGCTATATTGGAATGCAAACCAAAATATTGGAGCAACTGTATCGATCCATGCTAAACAACACAGAAACAGATCACGTATCGAAACTTTACCGCTACGAGGTTCGAAGAATTGCCTGCGAGATGGCTGTGCCGCAATGTCTCGAATTCGCGATCAACCACTTCGAAGTATTCGAAACCATCGATGCCGATTATCGTTCCACTGTGCTTTGTGGTGCCATTAAGTCTAGCTCGAGCTCCACAGTCTGGACGATGACTCTCAAGCGACTAACCTATATTGTGCGTAACTTCGAGCAAAAACGAATCCATTTGGAAGAGTTTGAAGATATTCTGTACGGTTTGGGTTGTGCGATTCGCGAGGATCAAGCTACTAGTCTGTTGCTTTTGTCGTTATCTCGAACGGACACTCTCGAACCGGCTGATCGGATTAAGATGTTCAATCTCATGGCCAACAGTGGAGTCAACGGAACCAATGAGGCATTGCAAGCACTTAACGAGGAATATGACACCCTGAAGAGGAAGTAAGGACTATTTTTAAATGCCAAATTTAAATGACTATCTGATGATGCTTTTTTTTTCTTTAAGCTACGGTTCGGTTACGGAGATAGTAGACAATCTAAGAAACTCTATCAGCACCCAAGAACAGCTACGACAACTGAACCAAATTATTTCTACAAATACGGACTTGGATCTGAAACCTACTCTTCATGAAGTTTACGAGGAGGCACGTCAAAATGTTCAGTGGACCGATCAAAACTTACCATCGATAGCCAAATGGATCGCGGACAGTGAAAATTTAGCAGCTGCTATGGGGCTTTCTCGTTTTGTGTTAGTTTTAGGTGTCATCACTATGTTTGTTAATTCGTATCAGTAGTCAATAAAAAACTCAATAAAAGTTGAGTGATCAATAAATAATAGCTTCTATTGCGTATGGCGTTTTACGTTCAAAGAATAAACCGCTCAAGGGTGTCTCTCACGAGCTCAGCGTTCGTCTCCTTCCACTGAATCTGTTCGTCCAGTTTCGTTGCCAGAATTTTCTCAAACTCGGTAGCTCCCAAATACAGCCGTACCAGCTGTAGGAAGTGCTTTGCCCTAGTGCGATCAACGATGGAATCTGCCAATTTCACCAGCAACTTCTCGACGCCACGACGCGTATCAAGTCTGCGAAAAAAATCGACTGATGCAACTCTTAGAATCCAGAATGATATTCGTTTAGATACTCACTGATTGTCAAACTCATCATGTTGACTGCTTAAATAGTCCAGTGCAAGATCCAGTCCGATCGCGCCTTGCTCGGCCGCAGTTCCGAGGAAGCGAAGAATTTCCTGGTTGCTTGAACTACTTCCGGTGAGGTAATCCAAAACGTGCCCCAACACAGCGCGATCTCTTACACAAGCCAGTGAATCCAGCAGGTATTGGCGACCGACTGAGTCCTGCTCCGATTGCAGGGATTGCTTGAATATGTCCCATTGTACCTGGCGAGCCGCTCTCAGTCCGTTGCAGTACCATCGCTGCTGGGTATCGGAACGAATGCTGAAAAGTCCCGCTCGTGGTTGAAGAATTCGCAACTTGTCCTCGGCATGTTCCGTACATGTCGTTTGGCCCATTCGGCATGTTAGATCGATGGCAATCAGGCGAATGTCGTGATCGTTCACATTTTCTCCCTTACGCTCTTCCAGGCCGTAGATTTCTAGGAGGTTCTCCGTCAACTGAAGAACGTATCGACGCAGTAAATCCTTGGCATTCAGCTCAGTGGCGAGCATTTTTTCGAGTAGCAAAATATTCTGATGAGCTGCTTTCCACGGTAGGTAATCAGAATTTTTCCTCAGCTGGTCCATGATCAGGAAGCTTGTATTATGCTCGAGATAGCCTGCGTGAGCCAAGTTCATGGAATCATCGATCAACATGGCGACCGTCGTTGGGCTAAAATAACTGGCGTTTGAATCAATCGTTTCAACTATGAGGTCCCAATTCTGTTGATCATAGTTGACTCTATAGTAACCTGTTCGGGTCGGATTTATGACCAAAGGATCATCCGATTGAAGCTGTAGAGAAACATTCATCTCTCGCTGAGACTGTGGAATCCAAAAGGCAGGCGTTTTTTCGTCCTCGCCAGAAGAACTGAAGATTGGTATCCACCAGGTTTGCTCGTTTTCGGTTGGCTGAGCTACAGAAAAATAACGAGCTTGCTTGAACAGGACGTAATTGTTGTCATCTGATCGAACAACAGTAACAACTGGAGCTCCCGGTTGTCTGGACCACGAATCCAGGATATCCGAAATGCTGGCTGATTCAGGAAGTACGTTATCCTCATCTACTGCTTTTTGTAGACTCTTATACAGGTTTCGCGGCTCAACGACCGAATTTTGGCTAAAATTTTGAAATTTGTGTCAAGTTTAAGTAATTTAGTTAATCAAACACACACTTACTTTTCTTTGATATAATACTGGAGGCCTTTTACGAAAGTGGATTCTCCCAATGCATACTGCAACATTCTCAGAACACTTCCGGCTGAAACGGTATAGAAAATATTTGAGTTTTTAGACGATTGCGTAATGGACAGATTTATAATGACATTAAGGTGAAATTTAGTAAAAATTGAAAACTCATAGCGAAAAAATTAACATTACAGGAAAAATCAGACAACAATATGACCATTTCAGATGTCGCAAACCATTTAAAAAGTTATGCTATACTTTTTTCAACTCATTCAAAAATTCCTTTTTTCTCGACAATATGTAATTTTTAGTGGTGACTTTCCATATATTGTAGATTGGTCAAATATTAGAAAGTCATCCAGCTAAAGGTAGCAAATGCTCATAGCTTGTGATGCTCCGTAGTAGCTGATGGGGTAAAACTCCTTGAATCTTTAAATCATGATTTGTTTATGAAGCGTGCCTACAACGTGAAAAATCTTATATCGCCAATAACTCAACAATGATTCAAAACTAGGTTTTGCAGCATAGTGGAATCGATGGGGAATGGTTGAAAGGGCTCGTTGTTTAAAAACTTCTCAAAACCGTTTTTATTTCGATTCCCCCGCTATGATAAAATTTTCTTGGTGAAAACCAGGGTAATCGAAATAATAATAATTCTAGAAGGAATATCATCTTCCTACTATTTCCCATCGATTCTTCCAGGCTACACACGCTAGTTGAGTTATTGACAAAATAAAATGGTTGGTTTTTTTATTCATTTATTCATTCCTTTAATTCACTTACATATATGAATGTATAATTGTCTCAGTTTCTATTTTATTTTGGTTTGTGTTCTTGAAAGGATGTGAAGCGTTGTTGTCTGTTTTTTTATATTCTGATAAATTCATAACCGCAACACTAAAAGATTATCAATTATCATCGACTTTCATGTATAGAAATGAGTAGAACAATGTTTTACAACTTTTTTCATATCTTCAAACATTCCATACCTTGTTGCCATGTAAAAGATTAAACTACGAGAGGATAATGACAATTGTTGATAATTATTGGGCCAAATTTTGTTATAAGAAGGTGCATGCAAGACACACCGACGGAAAAACATTGAACAGTTCTCAAATAAGAGCAAACATTTCAGAAGTGCATTTTCATAGATGAAATAAGACAATTGAATAAATAGATAAAAATCGAGAAAAATTCAAATCTTTTTCCAGTACAATTAACAGCTCAAACACTCCGTTGATTCCAAACAAAAGCTTCAAATTTGTTGCTTTGGTTAACAGAAAACAGGCGTAATTTCAATGGCAAGAAAAACACCAATTTTTGAAATTCAATATACCGCCCGCAGTTATCAATATTTATTTAAAAAAAAAATTGAAATTCTAGAAAAAGACCTAAAAGTTGATTTTACTTACTTTTTTAGAGATCTCTAAAGAAAAAGCCATAGTAGAACAACATTTAAATTCCTCGAAAACTTTCACCTTTTTTCTCAATCACAACACGTCCATGGATCTTCCGGCATCTCAAATCGAGCATTGTTTGATCATGTTTGGATCTAAGCATAATTCATCCAACTTCAAAATGTTCAACTAATTTTAAGTCTTTAAAATTCAAGCATATTTCTGTAAAAATAGACAGATTTCACAAAATTTTCCAAAATGAAACAATTGACAAATACTAAATTTACAAAATAGTGAAAATTGACAAAATCGTCTAAACTTTTAAAAAATCTTAAAAATGATAAAATAGACGAAAATGACAAATTGGACGAAAATGGCTCAATTGACAATAGAAAAAAAATGACAAAACCGTCAAAAATGACATAATGACACAATTAAACAAATGCCAAAAATGATATAATTAACAAATTTGACAAAATTGGCAACATAAACGAAATTGTCAAGTTTAACAAAAAAAAAAATTGTCTAAATTAATTGACCAATTTAGATGAAAATTATAAAACTGACAGAAAAAAATGTCAAAAAATAAAAAAATTGATAAAACTTACACAATTGATAAAAAGGCAAAAATGACAAAAATCACAAAATTTATAAAAATTAAAGATTTCACCAAAAACGAAAAATCATAAAAATGACGGAAAGAACAAAACTGATAAAAATCACAAAAATGACAGAATTTAAAAAAAAAAAGACAAAAATGACAACAACGACAAAAATAACGAAAATGACAAAAAAGAATATAAAAATGTCGAAAATGACAAGAACAATAAAATTTAGAAAGAATTACAAAAATCATGTATTTGCTTAAAATGAAAAAAAAAATAATCACAAAAACATAAGAAAAAATCACAACAATCATAAAAATGACAAAAACGACCTAAATGAAAAAAATTAAAAGTGACAAAAAATTTCAAAATGACAAAAATGACGAAAAAGACAGAAATGAAAAAAACGACATCAATCTAAAAAATTACAAAAATGACACAAATGACCCAAAATTGAAAAAAATGGGAAATATGACAAAAACGACAAAAATGGACAAAAATTTAAAAAAAAACAAAAATGACAAAAACGGCAAAAATGACAAAAATGCCAAAAATGATAAAATTAACAAAATTGACAACATTAACAAAATTGTTTAAACAAATTATACAAAAAAAAAATGACTGAATGGGTTGATTTGATGAACATTACAAAACTGAAAGAAAAAATTAGAAAAACTGGTAAAATTTACACATTTGACAAAAATGACCAAATTGATAAAAATCACCAAAACTGCAAAAATCATAAAAATGACAAAAACGACTGAATGATACAAATTACGAAATCGACAAAAATCACAAAAACGACAAAAATCACAAAAATTACTAAATCGATAAAAATGACCGAAATGACAAAAACTACCAAATTTAGAAAGAATTTCTAAAATCATGTACCGTAAACTGGGGGAACTATGATCACCGGGATAACTTTGATCAACAGAAAATTTTTGCAGATAATCATTATTAACTGAGTAAAAAGTTAAAATATCTGAAAACTGTTTACTACGTTTGAAAGCCTATAAACTAAGTTACAAATAAACTAAATTTGGTTTTAATATGAAGATTTTGGATATTTGTAAAATGTAATTTTAAAATCTTAAAATATCTGGTTTCTCGAAGGCTCACAAACAAACATCTCTCCTGATCAATTTAAAGCATTTAGGAGCAAATTAATTGTTTTATGTGAAAGTTCAACTTTTTTCTTTATTTAGGTTTAGATAATGTGTTATGAAGTGTTGGTAAAAATCTTTGGAAATTGGAAAAAACGGTGATTTTCCATGAGAAAGCCCGTATAGTAAAAATGGCTAAAACCTTATCAAATGGTTCAATTTGAAGAAAAACAGAAAACACTGCGAGGACCTAGGGAATTGCATGAAGGCAAAATTTCATTTGTTTTTGAGATTAAAAAAAATGGGAAATGTTTATAATTTTTGTCCCTAGATGTATGCATAAGGTTGCCAGAATTTTTTCCACTCCCATCCGGGCCTAGCAATTCCGGGCATTTTTTCAACAAAACCTGGCAAAATCCGGGCATGGATTTCACTTTTTCAAATCCAAAAACCGGGCAAAAACCGGGCAAAATTTAGGTGTTATTATATGTAAAAGCAAAGAAAAAATGCAAAAAAAAATGAAATTAATATTTTACTAATATAATTGCAGACTTCCAAAAACTTTTTTGAACACTTAGATATTTAAAGGTTTATAAAAGCAAATCAGCGAAATTATTTGAAACAACCGTTGAAAATTTCCATATCGTTAATCGATTTTTTTTTTCTAGTCGGGTATCCACTCGTGTATTCACGTGCTTGATATAGCGGATAACTTTTTTCCTTTTTTTTTTTTTTGTGGAAGTTTTCGTTCGAAAATATTATTTTCTACACAAAGTTCTGTAGTAAATATCACCTGGACTGGTTACACATGGAATAAGAACAATTCTTTCCATAAAACTAGTAAATTTCTCCAAAATATATTCACGATCTTGGTTTGTTGACATTCTGTGGTAGCCCGAGTAGAAAGACAGTGTGAATAATTTTCACCGAACCATAAACATACTGTTCTTCGACTGAGAGTGTAACTCTCACACGTTATAGCCATGGTAGGCAAGGAGCCTGACCCACCTGATGATAGAGGATCACTTCCAGCATGGATGGCCAACAGCGAGAATGACGGGATCCTACGCATACTACTTCTGCGAGTTGTATCTGAAGACGAGGACAAACGACCAGCTCTCCCACATAATCCATTTATTATTTCACGATCTGTTGAAACAATTGTCGGATACGCGAACCGGCATTTAGTTTCTGCTGCTAGAGAAGCCAATGGTAGCCGGTATGTCTTGCGAACGAAGTCACCTGAAGTCTACTCCAAGTTACGCAAAATGACTCACTTATTAGATGCTGAAAAAACTCACGTTGAAGTAATGGACCACCCAACTCTCAGTTTCACAAAAGGGGTTGTGTATGAACCTGACACAAAAAATATGAATGAAGAAGACCTTTTGGAAGAGTTGAGTCGAGACGGCGTTGCAGCTGTTAAAAGGATTACTACAAAGGACAAGCTAGCTGGTGCTACAAAAAACACCCCTCTCCTCATTTTGACGTTCAAGGGAACAAAAAGACCAACGCACATATTATTTGGAATGCTACGAATCAATGTTCGCGCTTATTACCCGTCTGTGCTACAGTGCCGCGGCTGTGCTGCCTACGGTCACACACGTAAGCATTGTTCGAGCGAAGCGGTGTGTTTACAGTGTTCACAAAATCACACAATCGACGATGACCAGGACTGTCCGAACCCAGCTCACTGCTACCATTGCAAAGGAGCCCACTCGCCGATCAGCAAGAGCTGTCCGGTCTTCCGGAAGGAGGAAGCAAGTGGTTCGAATCAAGATCGACAGAGGTGTGACATACCGCGAAGCCCGCGAAGAGGTCGAAAAAACTAATACCCAAAACTCGTACTCCAGCCAAGTCCAAACCCGCCTAAATCAACACTCTGACAAAGACCGAGAAATTCTGTTGCTTCGCCAAGAACTTGACAAGCTCCGAAGTCAGTTAAAAGACTTTTCCCAGTTAAAATCTCAGCTAGAAGCCCTGCAGACATTGCATCAAGCAGCACTCAAAACGAATCAAGAACTGGAAAGTACTCAAGCAACTTCAAGGCCAATCAATGTTAGGCCGGAAGCACCCCTAAGATTCGATTATCTAGGAAGGATTCAGCAAAAAAAAGCTCTATAAACAATCTAAATGATACACAACCTACGAAACAACAAGAAAATCAAAATACTGCAAACTCTTGTAGATATCCAAGTCGCAGCATGAGCAGAAAACGGATCATGCAAACATCACCTCCAAAAAAATACGACAAAGCCTCCAAGAAAAACTACCAAGAAAATCCGATCGAAGACACTTGTATGTTGAGCTCTGACGGACAGCCTTCGGATGACGATGACTTTGATGACTGATCAAACTCGTTCAACTCCGGATCTCGTTACTCTCAATGCAACATCCACCATAACGTACAATGACCACAGCAATGCACCCGGTACCCGAATACGAAACACAAGCGAACAAACGTCTAGCCGAAACCACCCAACACCAAGCAGGAATCCAGTTAACAGGCACTCCCCCGTGTCAGCTCTGGCAGATAACGCACCAACGACATCCAACGAGTCTCAAACTGCAGCAGCTGACACGGGGAACATGCCTTCTCTGGCAAGTATCCCTTCTAATATAAATCTCCTAGCAACAGACCCAGCCGTACCTTATTTCACAGATGACACTACTCCGGTCTACAGAAATTCAACTACCAAATCACTCGTGATTCAACGAGTAACCCCAATCAAAATCTCCTTGGAATCAACACTACAAGTAGAACATCTTCAAATCATCGCGTGTGGCTGTCTTCAAGCAGGAATCCAGCAAACAAGCACCTCCCCGTGTCAGCCTTAACCGCAAATACATCACTTACATCGCCCGAACATCATCCGGTGACAGCTGACACGGGGGAGCTGCCTCCCCCGGCAAGTATATCAACGTCCCCAACAAATACGTCAAATTCAGGCGAGTGTCTTCCAACAGGTCCATCAGAACCAGAAAAAGCTGAAACCGCAACCTTCGCTCTGCAGTGGAACATTAGGGGCTTAAGAACGCATCGCAGCGAGCTTCAACTCCTGATTTCTAAATTTCAACCCGTAGCAATATGTCTTCAAGAAACTAACGCTGGAACACACAACATGAATGCCAATTTCATCGGGCACAGCTACCAACTCTTGCTGGGAACCTGCTCCCCGCATAGCAGACAAGGTGTGGCTCTTGCAGTCAAAACTGGAACACCCTTTCGACGATTATCGGTCAATTCAAACATTCAGGCAGTGGCCATCCGCATCTATTCCCCTGTAGAGATGACGCTCGTTTCCCTCTACCTTCCGCCTAGTGAGAATGTCGTCATAGACGATGTAGAGATTTTTATCGCCTCTCTACCAAAACCTATTATGGTTCTCGGTGATGTTAATGCCCATCACGTTGCATGGGGCAGTTGTATAACAAGCAGGTCTACTACTGCAGCAAATAGAGGGAACCAGTTGCTAGAAATAGTGACAGACAACGGACTGGTAATTATGAACGACGGGTCGCATACACGAATAGATCCTGCCACAGGAAAAACGCAAGCAATGGACCTCTCCATCTGTTCACCACCTCTTTTGCGCAAATTCACTTGGAGCATCTTAGGAGACACTTCTGACAGTGACCACTTTCCCATTCTGATACGACACCATAGCAGCAACGAAGAGCCAACAAGGCACCGGAAATGGCAATACAGTCTAGCCAACTGGCAGGCCTTCCAGGAAATAACGCAAGACAAACTCATCCCAGGAGAATCGATAACAGTTGATGAATTCACCGAACGGCTTATCGCGGCGGCTGAAACAGCAATCCCGAGAACCAGTGGCAAGTCTGGAAAAAAGGCAGTAGTATGGTGGAACCCTGAGATCGCAGCAGCAGTAAAAACACGGCGTAAAGCACTTCGTTCGCTAAGAAGACTCGACGAAAATGACCCGAGGAAACCCGAAGCATTGGCGCTGTTCCATGACTCAAGATCTTCTTGTCGAAAACTGATACATACAGCCAAGCAAAAATCATGGGAGGAACTGGTCGAAAGCATTTGTCCTGATAGTTCATCTGCAGTGGTATGGAATCGTATAAATCGTCTTCAAGGCAAACGACACACTAATAAAATAACCCTTCGTTTAACATCTGGAGCCACCAGCGACGGTTCCACAATCTGCAACGCACTGGCTGATGAATACGAAAAACGTTCTTCGAACTCCAATCACCTTACTCGACCCCACAAGCTGAGCATCGCTTCGTTCAAGACAATCAATCGACCATATCTTGAGGAAGAATACAACGCTGAATTCTCAATTTCAGAATTAAAATGGGCACTAGAACGACGCGGAGGTAATTCTACTGGACACGATAACATTGGGTATCCTATTCTTCAAAAACTTCCGGAAACTTCTAAAAGAGCACTTCTGGACCTATTCAATCAAGTATGGAAAGCGGGTCAGTTTCCGTCATCCTGGCGCCACGGCATCGTGATCCCAATCCCCAAACCTGGCGGAAATCGCAGTCAGCCAGATGGATATAGGCCAATAACGCTTCTCAGCTGTATGGGAAAAATATTCGAGCGAATGATAAACCGACGTCTTATTTTCGAACTAGAAACCACCCGCAGGTTGGATCGTCGTCAACACGCTTTTCGTGCTGGCCAAGGAATCGACACGCATTTCGCACAACTTGAAACACTCACTCATATTGACGAATTAGAACATATGGAGCTAGTGTCTCTCGATATTTCGAAGGCATTCGACACTACGAATAGGATACACATTTTGAATACGCTGAAAAATTGGAGAATAAGAGGCCGTATGCTCAACGTTTTATGTAGCTACCTTGAAAATAGAACCTTTAAGGTATCCGCAAACGGGTCGTTATCTAGTCTGCGACACGCAGAAAATGGAGTGCCCCAAGGCTCCACACTGTCCGTCACATTGTTTTTAGTGGCTATGCAACCACTGTTTGGCGTAATACCAGAGAATGTAGAACCCCTTCTCTATGCAGACGACGTGTTATTGATAGCCAAAGGGACAGACAAGGTCAAAATACGCCAACAGCTAAGAGCAGCTGTTAATGCTGTTATCAAATGGACGAAAAAGGTTGGTTTCCAGATTTCAGCTCCTAAATCCGAACTCATGCATGTATGCGGGCTAAAGCACAGAAAACGTGGCAGACCAATCAAGCTAAATGGAGAACCCCTACCTCAAGTTAGAAACATGAGAATATTAGGTGTATTGTTTGACTCTAAAAGGAACTTTCGCCAGCACTATGTATGTCTCAAACAAAACTGTTCTAGTCGCATTAGAATCTTGAAGATGCTAGGTTATCAACTTAAAAGAAGCCACCGCAAAACCCTCTTACAGGTTGGGAACTCCCTTATCGTTTCAAAACTACTGTACGGAGTAGGTCTAACTAGCTGCAATATCGATACAATGGACGAGATTCTTGCACCGACATACAACGAAGTTGTAAGATTGTCCTCTGGAGCCTTCCGTACAAGTCCCGTGGAATCTCTTCTAGCGGAATCCGGATGCCTACCATTTCGGCTCTTACTCATCCAAAGACTAGCTCAACTAGGAGCTCGAATCGCGGAGAAAAACATGGAACGATGTCAGACACTAATTGAACGATCCAGTAATCTATTCGAATCAACTACCAACACTGCCATTCCTAACGTTTGCCCACTCTCAAGATTGACAGACCGTCCATGGAATAACCGTCCACCTAAAATTGATAACACACTTAAAAAGAACATTAAAGCAGGCAGTAACCAGCGAGTCGTACTTCCGAAGTTTCACGAATTTATCGCCAGTAAATACCCCTCTTATAAACAAGTTTATACCGACGGTTCTAAGAAAAACGACCAAACTGGAGCTGGAGTCTATATTCCACCTAGAAAAATCAGCCAAAACTTACCTCCTGAATGCAGCATTTTTTCCGCAGAAGCATTCGCGCTAAATATTGCTGCTCAAGAAATTGACAGAGACGAACCAACACTGATTTTAACAGATTCGGCTAGCTGTTTAGATGCGCTCTCCAAAGGCAATTCGCGGCATCCATGGATTCAGTCCTTAGAGAACCATATACGCGAACGCAACATCACACTTGCTTGGATACCAGGGCATGCCGGAATACCCGGTAACGAGGAGGCAGATAAATGTGCGAATTCCGCTCGCATCAGTACACCACCAGCAAGTCCTAGAATTCCAAGTCAAGACGCTATACGCAACATTAAAACCAGCATGTGGTGGACATGGGAATGTAGATGGCGCCTGAATCAATCATTTCTTAGGCAACATAAATACACACCTTCAAAATACAAAGACCGGAAATGTCCCTCTGATCAACGTGCTCTGACAAGATTGCGTATTGGACACACAAGACTGACACATGCTCATCTGTTTGAAAAAACTTCTCCACCGATATGCCAGTTTTGCGGCGTTCAAACTACTGTTCAGCACATTCTGATTGACTGTCAAGGATACAAAGAAGCTCGCGAAGAATTCAACATTAACGGATCTGTTTTCCAAATTCTGAAAAACGAAGAATCACACGAAAAACCGCTTATCGAATTTTTAAAAAAATGTAAAATTTATAAATTACTGTAAATCTTCAACAAGACACGAATGCCACAAAGATGGTAAAGTGTCATTAATAAAACCTTAAAAAAAAAAAAGTTAATCGATTTTGCTGAAACTTACTCAAAAACTTTGATTTTTTCTGGTATCTTTGTGAAAATTGTGAAAAAAATCCGGGCAATATCCGGATTTTTTTCACGTTATCCGGGCAACCGGGCCGGACCGGACTTTCTTGAAATTTTGCATCAAATATCCGGGCAAACCCGGATAAAACCGGGCAATCTGGCAAGCTTATGTATGCAGCAACTTAGTTCATCTTCCGATTATAAATGTTTTTGCAAAAAAAAACGTTGAAAAAATCAGTTTAGTCCTAACAAAAATTAATTTTATTAATGTTTATGCCTTCTGTGCTAAATGGCACCTTAACAATAATTTTGAAGATGATCACAACAATCACAAAAATGACAAAAAGACAAAAATGACAAAATGTCAAAAATGATATAAAGGACAAAACCGACAAAAACGACAAAAAATGACACAAATTACAAAAATTGACAAAATATCAAATATAACAAAATCGACAAAAAAAACAAAAACTTAAAAAAATCACAAAAATGATAAAAATGACAAAAATGATTGAAACGGCAAAATGACAAAAACGACAAAAATGGAACAAATTAAGAAAGTTGCAAAAATGACAAAATTAAAAAAAAACTCAAATATTACAATAATTACAAAATTGGCAAAAACTACAATAACGACCAAATTCACTATTGTCATTTATGTCAATTATAATTATTTTGTTAGTTTAAAAAAATGAAATTTTGTCAATTTTGTTAATTTTGTTGGTTTTGTTCAATTAGTAGATTTTATCAATTTTGTCAGTTTTGTCACTTTTGTATTTTTTTTTTAAATTTTTCAATTGAGTCATTTTAAACAATTTTTTGCATTTTGTCCTTTTTTCATTTTTGTCTTCTTTCAAATTGTTGTTTGGATCGAAACGAAAAATCTAGCATAGATAAACTATACTTTATTCAAATTATTCACTAAAAACCTGCATTGTTTGATTGCATAAGAATTCAAGTTTTCATAGACATGAAAAGTGTGTTTTTGTTTTGCATATTTTGGCTTAAAAAATGGCATTGAAATCCGCTTTATCGATGAAAGGTGGGAGTTTGGGACTGTTATTTAAGTGGAGGCAGAAAATTTATGATAAATTTTCAGTATATCCTGAAAGTTGTGAAAATAATATTCTCGATCTTGTCAATCCACCCTGCAGGGCAAGTTCCAACGCACCTTAAAGCCATGTAACATCAACCATTTCAAAATTTCATCTCTAAATTGGTTCAGCATAATATTAGAATTGTCAGAAGGGGTATCCTGGTATCTGACATAGGTATCATTGTAAATGAAGGTCTTTGCCTAAAACAACATATTATTAAGTCTCAAAAAGTAATTAAAATTGCAGGAAAACAACAAATATATCAATATTAGTTGATAAAACATACATGTTTTAAATTCATTTTAGGACCGATACACTGACGCATCTGTGACTTAGTTTGGAAAAAGCATTTGGTGCAAACTTAGAATATTTTTTTTTTCACAAAAGTACCGTTGCTTTTTACCAACATTTTTTAATTTTTCGCTTTCAACGGAAATTTGTTGAAAACTATTTCTGATCAAACCTGACAGAGGAATGTTATTTGAACCTAAAGATGCTTGGAGTATGTGTGAAAAGTTTGAGAAGCTTTCAAAAAAGCCATTTTTTTTTGTCTAATTCAGTCATATGTCTAATTCAGTCATACCTTTTCGCCCAATATTCAGTAGAAACTTGCTACATCGTATTGAAATAATTTAACAATTTTTATGAATAAGAATCTGAATCGGAAATTTGATTCTAAAATTTGAATTTGAACTTGAAATTTAAATCAGAAATCTGAATCTGAAATCAGAATCTGAATATGAAATCTGAATAAGAATCAGAAATCTGAATCTGTATCTAAAACACGAATTTGAAATTTGAAATATAAAATCTAAATTTTGAATTTGAATTCTAAACATGAAATTTAAATCTGAATCCAGAACCTGAATCCTGAAATTAACTGATCATTAACGAAATCTGGATTCTGATATCTGAAGACTTTGCTTGACATTTAGAATTGAATTTTGAATTGATTTTGAATCAGATAAACTTTGTAACATGGATTTAAACTAAGGTTGCCAGAATTTTTTCAGCACGTATCCGGGCCGGACAAACCGGGCAATTTTTTTTTATTAAAACCTGTCAAATTCGGGCATTTGATTTCAAAAGTGACGACCATAAATCCGGGCAATATCCGTGCAAATTTTCTCAAAACCTTGAAATTACTCAACTAAAATAAAGAAAAAAAAATTAAATTTTTTTTTTTTTTTCATTAAAACTCATCGATAGCTTTCGAATCGCATTCTAGGCTTCCAAAAACCTATCGTGATTATTAAAAAAAAATTTGCTCAAAAATTTCGTTTTGGAGGCGTTTGTTGTTTTTTTTTGTATAATTTGCCAAATAATGTGAATAAATCCGAGCTAAATTCGTGGCATTTTTCAATGAAATCCGGGCCGGACTGTTCCCAAATAATGTACAAAATATCCGGATAAAACCGGGCAATCTGGCAACCTTAATTTAAACTAAGAATGGTAAGTTTTAGTACTCACACTTATCATACGCAATCCGGTCGAACAGCCGATCGATTTCGGGAACCGTTTCGACGTAATGAGTCATGGGGCGGACCGTTGCGCTTCCGTCCGCGTTGAGTGCCGTCTGCAGGGCCACCGCTGGAAACCGGTCCTTGGTCAGCAGCTCTGGATGGGTCCGATCGGTCAGATAGTACTCGTACAGGGTGGCAAAACCCTCGTTCAGCCACAGATAGGACCACCAGCTGGGGGCCATCAGGTTACCGAAAAATTGGTGAGCAAACTCGTGCGCTATAGTGCTCGCCACGTCACGTTTGACCGTATTGCTTGAACTTTCAGTGGCGAGAAATAACGACTCCCGGTATGTTACCAGGCCCCAGTTCTCCATGGCCCCAGCGGCAAAATCTGCATCCCGTATACCGACGCTATCGATTTTGTTCATCTCGAAGGGATGATCGAAGTACGACTGGAGCTCGTTAATCAACTTGATCGAAGCATCTACCGAGTATGATAGTTTACTTGTTTGACTAGCACGAACCATTGATTGAACGGTAATTTTCTTGGTGGCATTTGCAAAATCTCGCTCAACGGAAAAATCTGACACCAGGAATGCCAGTAGGTAAGTTTGCATCGGTGGGGTTCGTTTGAAGGTTACAAGCTTTTTCTCCTTGGAACTGAAACAAGATCTCAATTGACACAATTTTATCTTTAAAAATTTAAATCCCCAACTCACATAATGGTGACAGCTGAAATGTCCGCATTTGATCTCGCATGGTAATCCAGTCCACATGTTATCCGAACATCGAAAGTGGTCTTGATCCCGGGTTCGTCGTAGCACGGAAATGAGGATCGAGCTTCGCATGCTTGAAATTGGGTAACACCAGCGTTCTTGACAACACCTTCTTCGTTGCTATAGGAAGTACGATAAAATCCGGATTGGTCCGTGCGATCGATACTATTGGTGAACGAAATTTCCAGCTGGACGCTAGCTCCTTTGTCCAGTTCATTGACTGTCGTGATTACGAGAAAATCTTTCTCATTATCAAACTCGTGCTTCCAAATTGGTATTGGCAGTTCGTTATCGTTTTTCAAATCAACATCAATCAAAGTGCTTCGAGTGCTGTGGAGCACTATCTGGTTAGTGGTTTCAAGTATTTTGATGGAAATTTTTACCGTTCCATTGTAATCCAGCACACCCGCGTGAATGCCGGTCTCGATGAGCAGATCGTAATGGGTTGGACGAGTCGTGTTTGGAAGCCGGAAACTATCCCAACATTCACCAGCCAATGGCATACAGAGAATCAGAAATAAACCGAACCTAAACTTTCTACTCATCTCGTTATGATTTCTCGCTAGATTTTCCGTTTTCTTTTTTTTTGCACCGGCGAAGCACCTGATGGTGCTGCATCAACTAATCCCAACTCTACCTTGGACAACCATTTATAGGCTCTTAAAAACCGATCGACTCAAGTTAGTCGCATCGCGGAGCTTATCAGGAAAACTTGGAGAGAAGAGATCAATACAATACCTACCTTATCTGTGCCCGGAGTCGTTGGATGTTTAGAAGGGAAAGAAAAAATAATGGGTTGGAAGTTGGAATCCATTCAGGAGTGGACGCCAGTCGGTTTAATTTATTGCTGACGCTTTTCAGCCCCGGGAAGACCAGCATACCGAACGAGAGAACTAAATGCATAAATGGCTTATATATTAATTTTTATTACTTCCTATTGAATTCTAATGAAGTAGATTTTTCATTCAGCATCGTGAAGATCAATCAATCATAAGGTTTTTTTTTTTCACTTCGACTTGTTTCGAAAAACACATTGAATATCTATTCTAAGATGGGAACAAATTAGGAAAATTATAATTTCTCTCACTCTCCGTCGACCGAACAGTTGAGTCAAAGATTCCAGCCTGTCTAGGTGAGAGTTCTTCCGAACGATTGATACCTAATCATCATCTGTTTTTGTTCGAATTTGCAAACAAATCACTCTCACCATATTTGAACAGTAACACGCGAAATCATCAAGTTCTCGTAACTGGTAGTCCTATAAAAACAATTGTCTATCTGTCATTTTTATCGCTACAAGGTGGCGATAAGCTGCGATGGAGAAGTCAATCTGCGAAGCAATTGCGAAAGGGTTAACCTATTCGAGACGGCAACTTTTTTCGAACGCGTCCCCCAGGAGCCAAAAATTTTTATTCTTTGATTCGATCAATTTTTATCTGAAAAACATGAATACAATGAAATTTTCAAAATTTAATCGTAAATTTACGAAAAACGTCCATTGCACACCGTGTGTGCAGTCCGCTCCTCAAAATAAAATTATTTCGAGGAGCCGCATTGCACACACGGTGTGCAATGGGCAGAAAAATGAAAATACACCATTTAAAACATGATCAACCTTCGTTTCAATTTTTATTTGGTTATAAAAGAAAAAAAATATAATGCAAAGAATATTATGTAATGTGGTTTGAATCAACAATTAGTGTTTTTAAAACTTTTTCCAATAAAAATGTGTTTACTCTTGTGATTTATGACGATGGTTTCTACTTTGTCGGTTTCTACCCAATTTTTTCTCTTGTGGATTTTTTTCTATCCGAGAACTATTTAAGTAGTCTAACTATTAAACTCCGGTTAACTTATTCTTGTATTAATTTAGAACTTTATTTCATAAAAAATACGCAATGAAAAATTTAGTGTTCATCACATAATCTTCCATACATTTTTATGAATAGCACCTTGGAATAAGGGTGATTTGTCCAACATTTCATGGAGGTACATCGAACGGAGCGTTCAAATTTTTAAAAATTTAATAAAATATAAAACTAGAATTTCCTAGAAATTCATAAATTGATTGTTTGAATACATTTCATGAAAAAAAAATTAAATTCAATGATGATGATATTATAAGCAAACACTTACAAAGCTAAAGTGTATTCCATTTGGTTTTTTTTTAAATAAATTGTAAAAAGTAACCAATAATTTAAATTTTATTTGATCATTCGATAGCTACCGTAAATAATACTTTCAACTATAAGATAGAGATTTCAAGAACACCTTTGTGAAAGTAGAATCTACTAAAACTCCCCGCCAAGGGCTTAAGAACCCAAAAGCACACTATAAATCTTGAGAATTTAAAAATACGACTTCACAATACGGAATTCACACAAACGCTACACACCAGGTCCAAGATGCATATCAATTTCAGTTATTCTCTCCACACCATAACCAAAACAATCAACAACGCAAACTTCCACAACAACAGCACAAATAGCCTGCAAATGCCCTATTGTCTGTATCAAGGTTGCCGAAATCATAGAAAAATCTATATTTTCACAGAATTTTGAGCCAAATTTCATCACAGAATCTGTGTCACAGAACACAGAATTTTTGGAATATTCACAGATTTCACAGAATTTTGATATTTGGGACGATTTAAAAAAAAAATTGTATGTCAATTCAAATTTAGAAAAATTATCTTTGAATTGTAGAAATATGATAAAATTGATCATGGTTATTGACTTTTTTTAAGTAAAATGTAAAAAAGACGTAATTTGACATGACTTTTGAATGAAATTAATGGAAAAAGCATCACAGAAAATCGTCACAGAATTTTTGGGAAAAATCACAGAAAGTCAGATTTTTTTTTCGTCAAAACACAGAATTTTTTTCGGCAACCTTGGTCTGTATAGAGTATTTCCTGAGACAGATTGTGGTAGGGTAGCTTTTTGTTTTTGTTTTGAAAAATGTGAACACCAACTGGTCGCCATTTTGATCTTTGATGATAAGCACTGTTCAATGCTTTCTTTTAAAAACTTCTTTCATTAAAAGCATCAACATACCTTCATGTCTTAACTTGTTGTGTTTTTACAAATCATTAAATAAAGAACTTTTATTCTTCTCACCAAGATGCACTTGCAAAACCACTACAATTGTATTGTCAGTTTTATTTCGTTACAATCTGGTCATTGAACATGCGTAATGTTGTTGTTATGTTTACCCTACCACGATATGCCGAGAAAATGTAAACATGAGAAATCAGCTGTTCGTCTGACAAGTGGGGAAATGCCTTATCGACAATAGTCTGTACGAAACGAAAATCTGTATGCGCTGACTAATTTTATGTCGTTTTCATCCCCAGATATTTTGAAAACATTTTCATTCACAGTGAAACCATTGTCAAATTATGTTTACCTATGCTTTACAGATTCTATTGGTTCAAGAACCAATAAAATTGGTCCACTAGTTTCATCAAAATCATGAAAAAGTTAAAACAACTTCCATTGCACACACGGTGTGCAATCGGTCTTATAGCCTCGGAAAGTCATTGCACACACGGTGTGCAATCCGTCTCGAGTGGGTTAAGTGATAAGAAAAAATTCACACGCTCTAGATTATTTTAACAAAAAAATTTTTTTTTGGGGTTTTCCCAAAAAATTTCAGCACCACCTTAGCTAAATCCACTTCTTGACCTTCATGCAACTCAATGTTGCCTATCAATTTGGCTAATACTTTATCGTAGGTCAGGGAATGATAGCGTTGGAGACGCTTAGAATCAGAGGGGTGCAAGTGATTTTATGTCAAAACAGATCAACGGGTTTTTGATAACTTAAGACACACACTATTTAACCGACCAGTTACAGACCCCGTTCGTTTTTGGCAACATCCGATTTTGGCACATGTGCCAAAATCGAACGGTTTTTGGAATCAACATTACCTTTTAGTTTTCGTTACAATAGGACCAATTTAATTTAGACAAACACCATAACAACGTTTTTATGTTCGGAAATAGTGATAAAATGCAACAATAAAAACAAAAGTTTTTTTAAAAAATTATAAAGTACTCAAAATGACAAAAAGATAAAAAATTCAAAAAGTTAAAAAACAAATTCAAGCAAAAGACTGAAAATGACAAAAAAAAAAACAACTATAAAATTATGAAGAATGACAAAAATAGCAAATATGACAAATGAAAGCAAACATAAACAAAACAAGAAAAGTGGAAAATGCTTCAAAAACATGATGAAAAAAATTTAAAAATGACTACAAATGGTCGAAAATTGACCAAAAATAACGTGTTTGATAATAATAACAGTCATTTTGTAAAAATAACTGAAAAAAAAGATGAGAAAAAAAACCGTTCGATTTTGGCAACATTCGATTTCGGCAACATAAAATGTACGGGCATGTTGCCAAAATCGAACGGGGTCTGTATTTACAGATCTGTCACAGTTTGGTTTGGTTAAAGTTGCCAATTGTTTTGAAAAAATAATCAGTGAATCGGCTAAAACGACCGAACATTCGGTAAAAATTACGAACCGATTTTCGGAAAACCTGCTAAGTCCCAGAAAGTCTCTTTTTAGCAAAAAAAAAATTGTTTTTGAGATAACACTGGGTCTCAACATTTAATGCACTTTGAAGTCTTCGGGGATCCAAATTCAAATATAGATTTCCTTTGATCAGATTTTCCCTCAACATCACTGTCGTGATTTTACGATTCTTGCAAATCTAAATTCAGAGATTCACGTCTGTCGCCTTCAATAATAGATCAATTACTGACTTTGTTTTGCCTAGTGTTGTAAAAACATAAAACGTTGCTTACTTACTTACTTAATGATCCCGCGCCGATCCTCCGGTGCATAGGGCCGTGGTAAAAGACCTCCACTGTTGACGATCCGGAGCCAGCGTCTTCACCTGGTCCCAGTCAAGATTCTCGTCGACAGTTCGGATTTCAGCGGCTAGGCTTCGCCGCCACGAATTTCTGGGTCTGCCTCTTCTTCGATGACCTTCTGGATTCCAATCTAGCGCCTCTCTGCAAATCTCGTTTTCATCTCTTCGCAGCGTGTGCCCAATCCATCTCCACTTACGTTCCCGAATCTCGATTTTTAGCGCCTTTTGATGACACCGGCGATGTAGTTCCTCATTCGAGATCCAGTTGCCAGGCCACCAAGCGCGGATGATATTCCGCAGGCAGCGGTTTACAAATACTTGCAGTTTTCGCGTCGTTACCGCATATGTGCACCAAGTTTCGCACCCGTACAGCAATACGGATTTGACGTTTGAGTTGAAGATTCGGATTTTTGTTCGTAGAGAGATCTGGCGTGACCGCCAGATGTTTCGGAGACTCGCAAACGCAAATCGGGCCTTTCTGATCCGTGTTTCGATGTCTTTTCTGGTACCACCATCAGGCGTAATCTGGCTACCAAGATACTGGAAGCACTCCACTTTCTCAACTTGTTGCCCAGCTACCATGAAACTGGAGGGATTTCCTGTGTTGATCTCCATCGACTTAGTCTTTCCGATATTGACTTTGAGACCTGCTGCCTTGGAACTTCCGGTGAGGTCGTCGAGTTTGCTCTGCATATCTGGTTGTGTTTGGGCGAGCAAAACAATATCGTCAGCCAGGTCAAGGTCGTTCAGTTGCTCCATTGTTGAAGGATTCCACGGCAATCCTCGGTTCGGTGCACAGTCAATCGATCCAATCAGAATCTCATCCATTACGATTAGAAAAAGTAGCGGTGATAGAATACATCCTTGTCTCACTCCAGCAGTTACCGGGATTGGTTCGGATAAGACACCGTCGTGCAAGACCTTGCAGGAAAATGCCGAAATACTGTGCTTCGATGAGATGGACTAGTTTCTCTGGGACCCCTCGTCGCCTTAGGCCGATGACATAGTGAGTGCGATGCGATGCGAATTGGCGGAAAATTTACGGACGCAGCCTATGCTAACTCGAGCGGCGGAACCAATTGACTTCTGCTTCGCCGCGTTGAGTATGTCAGGTTTGAGCGATTCACATACATTTCCATCAAATGTGGTTCACCGCATTGAATCGCATTCGCCGCATCGCATCGCATCGTATTTACTATGTCATCGGCCTTAGAGCCGCCCAGATGTTTTCATGGTTAAGTCGGTCGAATGCTTTTTCGAAATCAACGAACACCAGCAGAAGAGAGTCCTGGAATTCGTTGATTTGTTCCAGTATGATTCGTAGCGTTGTGATGTGGTCCACACATGATCGTCGAGATCGGAATGCAGCTTGTTGCCGTCGGATAAAACGTTGCCATAGAAATATATTTTATATCATTTTTCTTCAGTGATGCCGAATTCAACTTTTATTTTATTTTATTTATATAAAAACTTTATTCATTTTCTGCATATCCTTCACCTCATCCCTACATTCCTTCTTACGTTTATTCTCAAGAAAAACTTTGTATTTATCGATTTTTGTTTTTCTCTAAAACAAAATATAATTTATTTTGATTATCTTCTTCTGAGTTCAAAAACTGTTGTTGATTTTCACAAATATACTTCATCCTTCATTATTATTTAGCAAAAACCTTTCAAATCTGTACTTTTGCCGCTCTGTCTTCGTTTACCAGAGCGGGAAAAATCCGAAAACATTCTTAGCAACAGCCTTCCCAATCCATGCTTTTTCTGCCGCTCTGTCTTTGTTTACCAGAGCCTGAACAATCCCAAAATATTCTTAGCAATGGCCATTCCAATCTGTGCTCGAGCCGCTCTGGCTTTGTTTACCAGAGGCGGAACATAAACAAACGATCGTAGCAGCCTTGCAGCAGCTCCCTGTCCAGTCCACATTTTACCGGTGGGCGAATCGAAAATATTTTTTTCGTAGCAGCAGCCTTAAAAATCTGCGCTCACTTTACCAATCCGTCTTTTTACCGGTGGCCGAATCATAAACAAACATTCGTAGCGTAGCAGCAGCCTTAAAAATCTGTGCTGCTTGTGCTTATTCTACCAGTCACGCCATTGTCGTGACGATTCATAAGAATCTGAATTCAGAGATTTAAAATTTGGCTTGTTTTTTGTCCCGCTGACTTTCAGAATTTAAACAGCAAACGAAAACGCTGGTCTCCAGTAGTTCAAATTGCTGGAAAATCAGCAATCCAGATAGCTGGAAACCAGCTATTTCTTTCAACACAACCGGCTGTATTTGGTATAAAATTTATATTTCAATTCAAAATTGAATTTTAAATACTGTGTAGCATTTGAGTTTGTTTAATGTATTTGTTGCTATATTATTATCTGCGTGTACTTGTCATCATCATCATTGAGTAAATTTTAAGTATTTGTTGCTAAAATATTCTTTCCGTGTACCTGTAGTCATCGTCATCATCGTCGAAAATTGATGTAAACAAACGAAGAAAAGTGTGAATAGTTCACTTTTATTTTCGCCATCGTGCTCGTTAATTTTTCCCGCGTGGTGTTCCTGTTTGTTCTGCTCGTGGCTGAGGATTCCGTCCGGGATTGATAACTGCTGCCGGATCCTCCTATCTCCAGACAATCAGGTCAGTAACTTGAGTAGGACGAGGAGTTTGCAATCGAGCCAAACCACAAGATACTCACCAGTTCCCCTCCCCTAGAAATCCACCCTCAGGAACAACCGATGGAAGGTCCGCACAGAAATTAGCGAGGCGTGGAGCAACCCAGTCATTTCTCGGTAACCCTCGACGCACGATTTGTTGGATGAAGCCACACCGTCAACACTACCGTTCAAAACACATCTAGAACCGGTAAGTGAATGATTGTTTGGGAGAATAGCATGTGCTTAATGCTCGTTTCGCCTTAGATTTTGATGTGGGCCAGCACCGAATAATTGGCCCAAAGAATAGTGTTCTCAGACCCCAGATTGGGTGAGTGCGGATATTTGAGTTGAAAACGATTTTGCTGATTGGAAAATATATTTTAAGGGTTTTTATTGGGAGCTAAACGCCGATGATAGCCGGAACCGCGCTTGCTGGTGCTGGAGTTATCCTTCGGGTGCCGGAGTCTTGTTTCTTCCTGAAGTTGGTCGATCGGCTGCTGTCAGTGGTGCCCAGGCCTGCTTCGGTCATCTGATGACAACATGGGTCGCTGTTAGGAAAAGGTGAAGTAGAATAAAAACATGTAAAAAAAGAAGAAGCTGCAGCAAAGTAAGAAGAAGAAATAAGAAGCAGGCAAGCAAGAAGAAGAAGAAGCAGCAATAAAGAAAAAGAAGAACAAGAGCGAAATAAAAGAAGAAGAAGAAGAGTAGAAGCAGAATGGAAGAAGAACAGTAGAAGCAGAATGGAAGAAGAAGAAAAAGAGGATGATGAGGCGCGGAAGAAGAAGAAGAAGGAGATCGAAAGGAAGTATGCGGTCTGAAAAAACAAGAAAACAATGATTTGAAATAGAAATAAGCAACAAATTTGTTTTGGTTTTGTTTTGTGGCGTAGTTTTATGTATGTTTTGGTGATTTGTATTTCCTCCCCCATTGCTAGCCGGGAGAGAAGCAGAAGAACTTCAACAACTGGCTGTGCGTATAACAAGCAACAAAAACAATTATACTTTCTCCCATTTTTAAATAAGGGATATATTTATTTCCAGAAACTTTTTTTTTCCAATATCCTAACACCCGCTCTGGGGTGGCAGCTTCGTGCCAAAGTGTTGATCATCCGCCACCTGTAAAAATAATTTTGATTAGTATCTTTTATGGAATATCTACCCGTCCAATAAAAACTCACTCTTGACTTGATGTCTGGTTGCTAGAATATAGAAGAAAATAAAAAAAATGTATTAATCTAACTAAATTTGTAAAACAGAATCTCACCTTGCTTCAGCGTAAGAAAACAAACAGACTCCAAACTGACAACTCGATTGCTGATTTTCCAGCAAACTAGACCAATTGCAGGAAAGTCTAGCAATTCGAAAACCGATTGCAGATTTTTCAGCAAAAATGACAAGAACACAACCGAATGCTGAAGAATCCAGCAATTAGAAAATCGATTGCTGGTTTCCAGCAAGAATTTGGATTGCTGAACGTTTCCAGCAATTTTTTTGCTGTAAATCGAGGCAAAATTAGCTGTGTACACTGTAAATTTTTGCCTCGATTTCCAGCAAAAAAAATTGCTGGAAACGTTCAGCAATCCAAAATTTTGCTGGAAACCAGCAATCGATTTTCGAATTGCTGGATTTTTCAGCATTCGGTTGTGTTCTTGTCATTTTTGCTGAAAAATCAGCAATCGGTTTCCAAATTGCTGGACTTTCCAGCAATTGATCTAGTTTGCTGGGAAATCAGCAATCGAGTTGTCAAATTGAAGTCTGTTTGTTTTCGTATGCTGATGCAAGGTCTATTTTACGAATTTTGGTTAGATTAAAATAATTATTTTTATTTTCCTCTATATTCTAGCAACCAGACATCAAATCAAGAGTGAGTTTTTATTTAACATGTAGATATTTCATAAAAGATACTAATCAGAATTCTTTTTTCAGGTGGCGAATGATCAACACTTTGGCACAAAGCTGCCACTCTAGAGCCGGTGTTTTAAAATTTTTAGAAAAAGTTTTTGGAAATAAATACAAACATTATTGAAAAATGGAAGAAAGTAATTGTTTCTTATTGCCCATTATATGCACAGTCAGTATTCAATATTTAATTTTTAATGAAATATAAATTTGATACTAAATACAGCCGGTTGTTTTGAAAGAAATAGCTGGTTTCCAGCAATCTGGATTGCTGATTTTCCAGCAATTTAAATTGCTGGAAACCAGCATCAACGTTTGCTGTTCTTTCCAGCAATTTAAATTGCTGAAAATTTTGCTGGAAAGTCAGCGGGACAAAAACCAGCAAAATTTTGCTGGTTTCCAGCAAAAAAAAATTTGCTGTGTAGTGTTGCCAAAATACAAAACGTTGCCATAGAAATTTATTTTATTTAATTTTTCTGCAGTGATGCCGAATTCAACTTTTATTTTATTTTATTTATATAAAAACCTTATTTATTTTCTGCATATCCTTCATCTCATTTCCACACTCACTATTCACAAGACGGAACAAGGCAAAACCATAGTTAACATTTCTCCGTCTTGTAATAGCAATAAGAGCGTTTCGTGTTCTTCATCGGTCGTTTGAATGAATGAATTTGAAATTCATTTAGCTTCACACCACTGCTGGGGGATGATCGGCAAACGAAGAGGAACCTTTTGAGGGACAGTCAGATGAGTTTGACGGACCAAAAGTCTTCACAGTCACAGCTTCAAGCCTCATTACCAGCGTTGCCACATCCAAATCTGTTGTTTCGAGCAAAAATGTCTTTTTCATCTGTACTTTTTTGACCAAAATCTGTACCAATGAAATATGAAAATTCAGTGCAATTATCACTTTTTTTTTTTTTCATTTTTACAATTCCAGTGTTTGTTGTCGATGAATATTCAAACATTTTAACCGTTTATAGTCTCTTGAAGAAATCTCTCTGATAAACTATACTTTTTTTTTTTTGAAGTCAGAATCATTCACATAATATGTTTTAAGGCACATTGCTATGAATCACACCAAATGCTGAAAATCTGTACAAATCTTTAGCAAACTTTAAAAATCTGTCAACTGAACGTACAGAATATGTAATTTTTTTTTCAAGATAAAATATGATTTTGACGTTTTATGCATTGCTCTGTTTAAATTCTAATTGAAAAATATTATTAAAACAAACTGTCTATCTAACTCCGGGCTCATACCAGGCATTTGAAACCATAGCTCAGTGTAGCAGCAATCATTTTTTGCATTGATAAGGGCTGTGATTACTTTTAATCTTGCCATACTTTGCTTTTTTTTTCAATGTTTCATTATCTGTGACATAACATAATGTTCCGCAGGGTATCCAGAAAACATTTTGGCTTTTTTTTCGGTCAGGAGAAATGGAGAAAAACTTGTAAAAATTCTTGTGCATTAAAATCAAGTTTTTTCTCCTGATTAAATAATTGGTTATTTAGACCTACGAGAGAATAAAAAAGTGGCTCAAAATCTAATATTAAAATTTAATGTTATTGATCCAAAAAAAAAAACTTTTTTGCAAAAATACTTCATAAAGCGGTTTATTTTCCACAAATTCTCCAATGGACCAATTCATCCGGAGAAGTTCACCTCTTTCGGAAGCTCCAGCATTCTGGCGACGGAGGCAGCGTTTCTTCGAGTCCATTCCTTGTTGTAGTTGAGTTTGTGTTCCACAGATTCGATCATGCTGGGTGCCACCTTTCGCACGATGGTCTTCAACTGACTTGCCAGCTCGGGTTCAACCGCGTAATCGGCTAAGTCCTCCAGCAGTTTGTCCAGGTTGCGTTGGCTTATATGGCTGTAGAATAAACACGTGCTTAGTAGATTGAATGTTTAAAAAAACACTGGCGCAACTTACAATTCTTTACCGATATCGGTGGAAGCGCTGAAATTTTCGATGATTGCTCCCAAACCGGCAAACGAATTCTTGTAGATCGAGGTGATTGCCTGCAGCTTATCACCGGTTCCGAAATCTTTCGTCTTCAAAAGCTGTACGAAATCATCGATCGAATCTTTGTTGGAAGAGCACGCGATTGCTTCCAATAGATATTGCCGCGAGGTGTGATCTTTCGTCATTTTTGCCTCATGTATGAACGGTTGCAGTTGCTGAGGGTTTGCCTTTTGCAGCTGATTGCACAGTACAATCTGTTCGGTCGGAGATTGAACAGTGAGAGAGGATCGCTTTCGGACCTTGTCGGCTTCAAGCTGACATTGTTCATCGTTTGAACAAGCCCAACGCAGACCGATCAAACGAGCATCACTAGTGTCTGCCGATTCGTAGGGTTCTTGGCTGTAGCCGTATTCCACAAGGAGGTTGGCAGCTAGATAAGAGGCGTACTTCTCAAGGTTAGCTAATGCTTGTGGGTCGTGTTGAAGCATTCTCTTGAGGAACCTTAGATTCAGGTCAGCCGATGACCAGGGTATGTAATCCGTTTCACCTTGTAAGTAGTCGAATACCTTAAAGGCAGTGTAGTAGTCCAGTTTTCCGGCATGAGCAAGATTCAGGGAGTCGTCAACGAACTGGGCACGTGCTAGTCGATCGTACATGTTGGCATTTTCGTACAGATTGAAGATGATCTCTTCCCAGAGTTGAGCATCATAGTTTAATCTGTAGTATGCTGTAGTGCGGGGATTGAAGATCACGGTTTCATCCACTGTTGCATCGATGGTGTAGGTTACTTGTGAGACATCCGGTGGCATCCAGAATACGGCAGTCGTGTCCGGTTCGTTGTTGGATGTGTGGAACGAGATAGGGATCCACCAAGATTGAGGTGAGGGGTTCTCCGGTGGGTTGCTGTAAAACCTTTCCTGTGTGAAAACATACTCGTTGGTTTGACCAATGCGCCTAACTGTAACCTCTGGTGCTCCCGGTTGATTCGACCAAGAACCGAAAACTTCATGCATTGTCATGGTCGTCGGCAGTCGGCCGTCCTCTTCTACAGCCTGTTGAAGGCTGTTGAACAGGTTTTCATCGAACACAACACCGACGTCTTTGCTGAAATATCAATTATATGAGAACAATATATTTTTATCTAATTGCTTCGTTAATTACTTTTGTTGAATGTAATATCGCAATCCCTTTTGGAAAGTTCTCTCTGTTACGGCATAGTTCAACATCCGCAGAACGCTGGCAGCTTAAAAACACAAAACAGTTTAGATGTGTACCAGGAAATGATGGCATAAAGTGTTATTACATTTATCATAGGCAATATTATCAAACAACTTTGATATTTCCGAAGGAGTTTCTGCATAATAAGTCATCGGGCGTACAGTGGCCGAGGCATCAGCTAACAATGCCCTCTGAAAACTGTTGACAAATCGATCCCGCATGTTAAACTCCTCATGGCTCTGGAAAAAAAGAATATTTAAAAACTACTCTAAGAACTGTTACACGGAAAAATATATTTACAAACTGAGAAACGTAGTACTGGTATAGCCTGGCAAAGCCTTCATTGAGCCACAAGTACGACCACCATTTGGGTGCCAAAAGGTTACCGAAGAACTGATGGGTGAATTCATGTCCAACAATTCCAATCACATTGAGTCTCTGGCTATCGCCTTGGGTAGCTTCATTGAATAGGATCGTCGATTCCCGGTAGGTCACAAGGCCCCAATTTTCCATAGCTCCGGCCCAAAAATCATTGTTGTTGATTGCCACGTTATCTATCTTTGACATGGCGTAGCTTTGGTCGAAGTAGATTTCCAACTCACGCAAGAACCTAACCGACGCATCGACGGAATACGAAAGTTCATTCTTGGCCGTTGGCCTCGCCAGGGAAGATACGGCTACCTGCCGTGGAGAGGAAACAATATGCCGTTCGATCACGAAATCCGACACCAGGAAAGCGACTAAATATGTCTGCATACGAGGGGTTGTTTGGAAGAAATGAACCTTCTTTTCTTCCGATCTGAAGAATTGAGTTATTGCTTTAAAAGTGGTTTCATCGGAGGAAACTTAGAGCAATACTTACAAAATAGTCACTCCCAGAAGAGGCGCGTTTGCTCTAGCATGGTATTCGATTCCACAGGCGACTCGAACGTTGAAGGTTGTCTTAATTCCCGGTTCGTCGAAGCACGGGAACGCTCTTCTGGCATCGACCGGCTCAAATTGTGTCAGAGCCAGGTATCTGGTGGAATGTGCAACAAGAAAAGTTATTCCAAACGCATACAAAATAATGTCCATTGAACCCGAATGAAGAAGTAACACTCAGATCACATTTTTTCATACTTTGTTTCCCCGGCTTCGTTCTGATAAGATGATTTATAGAAACCGACTGGATCCTCACGTTCCAAGGTGTTGGTGAAATCGATATCCAATACGTAACTGCTTCCAGCAGGCAGCAGCAGCTCACTGTTGACTACTAGAAACTCTTTCTCCAAATCAAATTCAAACTCCTCCAGAGGTACCGGAAGCTGGTTGGAGTTGCGCAGCTCCAATCGGGTAATCACACTCTCGGCACTGTGTAGAACGATCTGGTGGGTAGGCTCCAGAATACGAATATTGATCCGAACGTTTCCGGTGTACGCAAACTCGCCGCGATGCACATCCGTGTCAAGATACAGCTCGTAGTGAGTCGGAACCGTCGTATTGGGTAACCGATAGGAATCGAACGCGCGAGCATTTTTGGCCACCGGACTGGCCAACGAAAGGCTGACCCCTACGAGGGTCAGCAGAGCAAACCGTAATAACATTTCTATGCAATGATCTCCACCTCACTGAACGTTTGACGAATGTAACCGGTACCTTTTTATAGATATTTATTTCGGTTCACGATATCTGTAAAATTATCTTATCGCCAGGGCTTGGTTAATCTTGACCATTGGTGCATCGACAGCGCCTAGATAAGCCTGAAAATACAATGACCTAATAAAGCAAATCATCTCCTATCGATACGGTAATAGACAGTCTTATTGTCTTATCATTTTTTTTCTTCACGAAATAAAAATTTCAAAACAAGCTACTCATTGAATAATGCTTGAGTTATACAGCTGAGACAATAATTTTTAGATCGATCTCAAGCATTGGTGACTTTTTCCCTAAATATCGGAACTAATAAAAATAAGAGAGCTAAGCCTAGTCTATACACTAGGCAACTTGTAGGTTGCTGAGACTTGTTTATGTTTACATCTACAACTAGACGAATCTCCCGACAAATATAGGAGACCTACTAATCCGTTCAGCAACCAAATTGTAATCATAAACAAGTTTCAGTAACCAAAATCTCAGTTCAAGTTTTTTAATGTGGACCAGGCTTTAGAAATCATCAATTATTTTGGTAAAGGATGCTTTGGATTACCAAAAAATATAGGATAGGAGGCGTTGACTTGTTTGCTGCACGCACATGCATGTGTTCTCTTTGTTTACCTTTGTAAAAACAAAATAAATTCAAATAACAACTGAAGTTTTTTGAATAATTCATTCAGACACGTTACGTTAGTTTTGCTGGATCACAGCGACTACTTGAGTAGAAATCTTCACAAACAGAATCGAAATCTGAAGTGAGATCCCTGAAGAGATTGTAAGGATGGTGAGTGAGACTAAATATGGGGTATGGAGAAAATTATATCAATTTGCTGTTATAAAAATGAATATAAATGCATATATTTGAATCGAACAGCAAAATTTTGCTGGTTTCCAGCCAAAAAAAATTGCTGTGTATAGTATTTACTGTTGTCCACGTGTCTTCCTCCCTGTATTTCAGTTGTCTCAATTTTTCTTGTTCTTTCACCAACATAGCCGAACATATAAACATCCTGGAAAATGAAAGACTTATGTTTTTTTTTTCTATATTATTCTTTTCAACATTTACATTTAAACATGCATTGCAAAGATTACTACGGCCAGGCCAACCATGTGGTAAATACCGTGGAGCTCCTGCCAAACGCTTCAAATCGTTTTTTTTCGGTTAAAATAATATAAAGTAAAATCTAAAACTGTAAAAGGGTCAGATCTCACAAAATAAGTTGTCATCGAGGTCATTCACTAATTACGTAAGCACGATTTTGGAAATTTTCAACCCCCCCCTCCCCCCCTGGTAAGACAAAGTAAGATTTTTTAAACCCCCCCCCCTCCCCCCCTAGTAAGATCTTACGTTTTTTATTCTTTGAGAAATTGACACGTTTTTTTTTCCAAAAATTGCTAAAAATTATTAAAAAAGTGACATACATGCTTCAAAGCAAAGCACTTATTAAGTAAAATTTAAAAAAACAAACTGTATTTGAAAAGCACAATCTATACAAAACACTTGATGAAATGTCATAAACGATAAAAAGTAAACATTATTCAAGACGTAGCATCTTTGGGCTAACAATAATTTTCAATAAATTTCCACAATCGAATGAACAATATAAAATCTAAATTCCGATTCAAAAAAAAGATTTAGGTTAGCAAGGTTAGCACAAGGTTCCATAAAAAAATGTTATATTTTTCAACTGAAAATCATAAAAATCTTTAATAAATATCATTCTATACTACTAGAATTGTAACAAAAATGTTTAACGACAATCACGTTGTCAACTAACCTAAGAGCGTTTGTAAAATTTATAGTTGGTAGTGTCTATCACTGAAAAACCTTCTTGAAAATCATAATTTAAGCGCATTATATTGATTTTTAAAGATTTTTCTGGATGAATTCATTTTCGAAATATGATGGATTCAAATCGTGGTTTCACAACGCGCCATTTTCCATTTTGTTTCTATAAATTTCTCAATTAAAAATATTGTTATGATGGAAAGCGAAAAGCGACGATCTTTATTAATAATGTGATTTAGTGTTTTTGATGGCATGTTGGTTTGAATTGGTTCTCTATACATTTTATAGAACCCGCAATTTTTTTTTATTAATTCAAAGACATTAAAAGATAAATAACATAACATCAAAATTAACCAACAATTAGGTAGTGAGGAAAAAAACCTGAGTAATATGGTTTCGTATGGCTGTGGCTGTGATGAATTTTTAATGTAACATTTCTTACGTAAGATTTTTGGAAACCCCCCCTACCCCCCTTGTAAGCGATCGTAAGCAAATGAGAAACCCCCCCCACCCCCCATATGTGCTTACGTAATTAGTGAACAGCCCCTTTACTGATTCAGATCCGTCCGCCTTTAGTTGGTAGGAGGAGGGCTGATGATGTTTTGATACTGGAACCTATTGCAACCGAAAATTCTGAAGCAGTTTTGCCGCTTTTCACGTCTTACCGGTGTATGAAATATCCATGGAATTTTCCGATTTGATACAGCAAAACAGCCCACTTTGCTATTAGTTCACAATATTCACATTCGTAGTTATAATCAGTTGGATTCCATGTTCAATAATTTGTATTAATTCTATTTTTTACTTCGGGAAGAACACTTATTTTGCGGAGAGAAAAAATTTTGACGTCCTTGCAAGGCAACGCCTACTTGAACTCTTTCTGTATGTCAGTTATCTCATTTAATAGTTTAATAGTTATAATTGTTAATGTCTATAGACACTATAATTTCATATAGTCTGGCAAAGCGGATGACGGGAGCCAATCGAACTGTCATTCGCGCGGAGCCAATCGAGTATTCAACGATAATGTTCAAGCTCTTCATAACTCTCTCCAGTTGCAAAATAAAAAATAGTTTCTCAAATTCGTTAATAACATGCTATTTTTACCACTTCCACTACAAAGCGCTTTTGAAAAATATATTATGATTTATAGGTGAAAAAATAGTGAAAATTATGCTAAAAAATATTAGTTTATGTTACCAAAATGCCAGGAAAGCTTTGTGAATCACAATACTTCAACCATGATTTTCCAATATTTAGAAAGTTTGCTCGATTGGCTCCGCGCGAATGACAGTTCGATTGGCTCCCGTCATTCTTTTTGCCAGGCTATATGAAATTATAGTGTCTATATTAATGTCCATCCAACAAAACAACCAAAAGTCACCTCCAAAGTTCTTCGGATCAATATGAATTCAAACCATCTTAATCATCATTCCAATATACTGAAAACTGAGATTTTTTAGAAACCAAGTATGTTTTTTGAAAATGATAATGAAACTAACGAAAAAAAAAACTAAAATTTTAGTTGGAAATCCGGTTTATTGAGGAAATCCAAAATTGGATGTCTTTTTTAAATTAAGATTTTTCTCGAAGGAAAACCCGGAGTTGGATATTTATACATCGTCAAATAGATGTATTCTAGACTTAGGTGTCGAACAAAGACATTTGCTGCAGCATTTTTGCAGCTTTTTCTTCCTTTTGGACCTTTGATAGTTGTAATTGTTTGAGATAAAAACTCATGCCGGAACCAAAGAAAATCAACAAAACTATTGTTTTATGAGCGTGCTCAGTTTGATCAAATTTGTAAACCTGTTCTATGCCAGACTTTGTTAAAGGCTTAAAAAATGTTATAATAATGATCATTCTAAAGAAACCATATTTGTTACCTGCTGACTTTTCCGCTATTTAATCAGACCGATTTGACATTTTTTTTTTTGCTTTTCAGCCTTGTTTTTGACAATTTTAGAAAAGAAACGCTTAAATACTGCAAAGCTGTTAGAAGCTATAAACAATTTTAAAATTTATATTTTTTTTATATTTATATTATTTTTCGGAACCATTTACAGGCAACCCGATAAAACAAATCTACTTAATTTTGAAATATTGAAATTATTTATTTATTTCAATTGTGTTCCTTCTCAAGACATAACCTGATGAACAATATTCCTCCAATAAACTTGGTCTATGGCAATCGTTCTCCAACTTCTCGAGCATCCCACACGCCAGATCACGCTTCACTCGGTCTAACAACCTAGTTCGTTGCACCCCTGCTCGTCTCGTTCCTACCGGATTGGCAGCGAACATCTGTTTTGCAGGACAGTCGTCCGGCATTCTTGCAACATGTCCTGCCCAGCAAATTCGTACAGCCTTCACCACCTTCTGGATACTGGGTTCGCCGTAGCGCGAGCTCGTGGTTCATCTTTCGCCTCAACACTCCGTTGTCTCGTCGCTCGAATGCTCCGAGTGTACGCAGGTCCTCTTCGAGCAATATCTACGTCTCGTGCCTGTAGAGGACAACCGGTCTTATGAGCTTTGTGTACAGGCTAAACTTTTTCTCGACCGCATATTGAGATACAATAATAAATTTATACACAATGAATCTAATTTTTAGAAAATTGATCAACATTTGGAGCCACGGTAACAAAAACAACTACAAGTCAACTCCGAAACGGATATTTACAAACAGCTTTGAAGGAGTAAATAAGACCAAAGAGAAACTACTGCCCAATTCCATTGAGTGAACTATACCTACAAATGTACTTGAAAATACAAAAGCGATTATTATAATCGTTTGAGGTGATAAGAACCCTCATACCCTTCACTGTGTGATTCAGAGCTTTTGATAAATTTTGAATTTAAAAATTCCCCCTCCTCCCCCCCAAAAACAGAAATTTTTCAAAAAGTGTTCATGTATGGGTGGACGACCAGATTTTAAGAGTGCGAATACTGAATCAATCCATTCAGTCAAAGGGACTTTCGGAAGAACCTAATCATTCACTTGATGTTTTCAATTCGATTTTATTTACTCAATCATTAACTTATTGATTGTTTTGTTGAAGAAATGATGACAGGAGGTTGACAAGCTGTAACGAAAACATAAGATGAATGATAAAAATTATACTTTCGGCAATATTCTTAAAAGGGCTCATGTGTTTTTAAAAATAACATTCCTGAATTTTAATTCAGGTCTGATGATCCAACTTCATTATCCATGCGTAAATTGGTTGAACTTCTGTAAGAAAACTCACCTGTGCAAAATTAGCAAAGTTAGTTTCACGTGCGCTTATATCGGCCAGCACTGCTTGATATTCCGGACGATTTGCAAGTCTATAATGAAAAAAAAAAAAAAAATCTCAATCAGTCAGCCAGCATCATTATATACCACGGAAACACCTACGTAGAAGCAATGGGTTCAGCGAACTGGCCTTGCCATGTCTTGAATGCTGCGAACCCGTGATAGTTGCGAGAGTAAACGGAATTAATAATCTTCAACCATTCGCCAGTTCGCAGCCTTATCTCCTGACCGGTGCCCAAGGTTAGAATAAGATAGTCGATCAAGAATTGCTGATTTTCGTTGCAACCTAAGGCAGAAATGTACATCGATCTTTCATCCAGATCATCCGAGGCTTGATACGCTTGGAATACGGCAACGAACTCTTCCTCGTCAGCCTCCATCAAACCGCCACAGTAGATGCTGTGCCTGATATATTTCGGAAGCTCAATGTCACGTGCCAGATGAGAATTCATCGTCATGCGGCTGACAAGGCGGCATCCCGGTGAACCCATTCGGCAGTTCCATTCGATGGCCATCGATCGCAGTTGCTGATACTCGTGGGGCTCATCCTGTTGGTCTTCAAATCCCAAAGTTGAAATGAGAGTGGTGCTCATGACGTTCATGAAATACTTAAAAGCCATTCGATTAGGAATTTTTAGTTCTACTATTTTTTCACCGGAGTCCTTACCATTAGGGAGCTGTAGGCTGGTTGGTTCACAACCAATGCTTTGTTGATGAACTGGAAGTTATCGTACGAAAATACTGTATACCATGGCATAAAATCGATTTCGTTTTCTAGGTATTTAAGAAGCTCAAAACAGGTAGCGACGTCCAATAAGCCAGCGAAAGAAAGTTTCATGGAATCGTCGATGAGCTGTGCCCTGGAAACTGGAGATATTACGAGATGGTCAGATGACAGCTGCAGAATCAGCCTGCGCCACAGTTCGGGTTCATAATTAACCCGATAGAATCCTGTTTGATGAGGATTGACTAATAGATAGGCATCAGCGGGAATGTCCAATTTGTACAACACCTCCGAAGTTCCCGAGGGCATCCAGAACACTGTTTCGGTATCATCAGTACTGATCCTTAAGCTGATTGGGATCCACCAGGATTTCGTAAGATCAGGTATTCCAGTAGGACTGAAATGCTGTTGCTTGAAAATCACTTGATCGGTACCTTCATAGCGGTCTACAGTAACAACCGAAAACCAGACTGATGGATCCAGGGACTCATTATTTCCGCCACAGTAGTGCTCAAAGGAATTTTTGCGTCCTCCGAAGCAGCCCAATGGAGAGCTTCATAGAGATCGTGATCATCCACAGAGCTACCCTGACTGTATCGAGTGAAATATTCATAAACTCTTGAAAGAAAACTTCACTAATAAGCTACTTACTTGGTTGCGATGTATCTACGAATTCCGTTTTGAAACGTTCCCTCTCCTAAAGCTTGTTTAATCATTCTAAACACACTTGCTCCCTTTTGGTATTTGATAGCCGTGAATATTGGCTCCATATCTCCATCCCAAGCTAACGGCGGACTCATGGGCATAGCGTCCACATAGAGAGCAAGTTGCAAAGCTTCTACGACAAAATTTTCCTCAAACCGTATGCTTGGCTCGATCAGCGCACCGATGAGATATTCGTACAATGTTGCAAAACCTTCACTGAGAAACACATACGTCCACCATTTGGGTGTCACGAGGTTGCCGAAAAACTGATGAGCTAACTCGTGGGCTACAATAGTAATGGCGCCATACTTTTCCAAATTACTACTTGTTTTGTCGTTGTACAGCAAATATTTCTCGACATAGGTTACCAAGCCCCAGTTTTCCATGGCTCCGAAGCGGAAATCCGGTAATGCTACTTGATCCAACTTTGGCAGCGTATACGGCTGGTTCACGTACTCCTCCAAAGCTCTTATAGCCTGTAATCCTTTGCGAAGGCCTAGATCCGTCTCTGAGTAAGCCGATGGTCTAGCGTAGATTTCCATTACAAGTGGCGTAGGTTCCTTAACTTGGATTCGTTGGCTGCGCAAATCAGACACCATAAACGCCACCAAGTAGGTTGGCATACGAGGTGTTACGTGGAAGGTAGTGAGTTTCTTATCAACGGATCTATGTAAACAATCAATTTTACTTATGAGTACCATACTTTCTAGCTTCCGCCCATTACTTACTGAATAGTGATTCCCGAAACCGGCATATTGGAGGTAGCTCTGTAACCTACCCCACTGACAATGGATATCGAGAAGGTCGCTCGAATTCCGGGTTCATCGTAGCATGGGAATGCTCGCCGGGCGAATTGATCCTGGAACTGGGTAACAGCCAAGTGGTGAATGGATCCATCCTCTGCACGATACGAGGAGCGGTAGAAACCTAGCATATCGTCAGCAAGAGTGCCGGAGAAGTCTATTACTAGTCGATAACTAGATCCAGCTGGAAGCGTAGGGATCGCATTGATTACGAGGAATTGTTTCTCGATGTCCAGCTCAAAGTTTACCGGTACAGGGATTTGATTAGAATTTAGCAATCGTACGCTCAGAATGTTCAATCGAAAGCTGTGTAGGACAATTTGTTTCGTGCTTTCCAAAATTGTAAGCTGAATTTGAACATTGCCGCTGAACTCAAATTCGCCTTGATGTATGTTGCTGTCCAGGTATAGGATATAGCTTGTTGGTATGGATGTGTTTGGTAGCCTATAGGAATCTACATTTCTTCTGTTGAACTCGCGACCTTGAGATGGACTTTCTTCTAGAGAATATCTGTTGGGTCGCCAGTGTTGACCCCAACCCACGCGCACGAATAGCAGCAAACCTGCCGCGAAGATAATTCTGAGGTTGGTCATTGTAGATTGACCAGGTTCCCCGTTCGACTAAATCTGTATGAGGATACTCTACACAATTTATGGATTTCGGAGGACCACACAAATATTCACCGATTTATTGAACAATGAAGTTAATCTAATCAGTTGATGATTGATTTGCTGGGTGATTGGTCTGGCGGTGGTATGTAGCTTGGGTGGCGCTACGGGCATCCATATTTACACGAATTCTCAACTTCAAGTTAGGGGAAACAGAAATAGGGTAAAATAGACTTGGTCTGTGAGTAAATAATCTGAGATGATAAAGGCAACTTTAACATGAAATAGCAGAGGTAGGTCATGGTCCTTGAGAATATCGGCTGTGGTTAGAAAAGACTTAACTTTCTCTGATATAATCCTAGATCTATCAATCAAAACGTTTATTCCTTTGGAATGTATACAGGGGAACAATAAAGTACTCTTTACTTTTCAAAAATACACAAATACATCCTTGAACTGCATCCGAAACAACAAAACTAATCGTACTCAAGAGTTGATAAAATTTAAAAAAAAAACCTTTAATTAATAAAAATAATTTGCTCGAAATATCAACTGAAGACCTCAAAAGTTCTAAAACAATCGGCCACAGTCTTTTTCCGACCTCTTTCGAGGAATGTGTCGAATTCTGTGCAGTAATAACCAAGATGATATAACTAAATTGAGGACTAAGTATGCTTACATAGCCAGATCTTGTCAACATCGCGGTGAGTAGTTAAAGTACATTCACTACTCAACCAAACTTGGCTGGGCCCACTGTGTAGTATTGGACGTCGAGACAACTGGAACCAAGGGAGGAAGAAACGTGAACAACAGTACCATACATTTCCAGGGTTATAAAATGTTTGGAATGTTGAATCAAAGCAATCGAAAGATTCCTTTTAATTCAACCACGGTAAATGAAAAGTTCATATACCAGTATTTCGATAGCAACTTACTACCTTCTTCAGTGGTTCTTCAGGTAGTAAGTTGCTATCGAAATACTGGTATATGAACTTTTCATTTACCGTGGTTGAATTAAAAGGAATCTTTCGATTGCTTTGATTCAGTTGAATCATTCAACCAAGTAGGCTCATACCACAACAGAGTTTGGAATGTTCACGATGGAAGCACATTTGCTAAAATTTACTGTGCTACTTGGTGGTGACCCTTGTTAGTTCGTCCTTCTGTGGATGGAAATTTTCTGCACAGAAGTCCAAAACATTATGATATAAATTTAATCAATTGATAAATTGTAACTGTACCGAAACAAAATCTTTTGAAATCAACTCTTTCAAAAGATTTTGCGAAATAAATGTGAAAGTTTTAAGCATCGATATAACCAATCACAGTTTGTGACTGTATCACAGTAGCCGGAAAATTTCAAATGTGTCGTCATAGTAACGAATCATTACGGAAAAAATAATTTCATCCAAAACCTCACTACCAAATTAACTCAAATGCAAAAAAAGCTTTGGTAATCATCGCAAATTTTAAACATGAACTGTACAACGAGCACATGAACAAACTGTTTTAAAGAACCCCCTTATTTGTTCGACGATTTTAGACGTTATTAATATGCGAATTTCACTTTCCTTTCAGCCGCTTGTTCTTAAAACAAAATAGTAATCTCAACACATTTTTATACAATAAACCCGAAAATGTTTCCGACATTGCACTTCTTTAGATGAAAAAGTAGATTGCAATAGAAAAAAACTCCTCTACACTTTCCGCAAAATACGGAGGATCACCTCACGTCTCTTTACTGATTTATTAACGGTATATAAAAATTTATCAATATTGAGAATTCACAGGTAGAAACTCCCGGATTGCAACATCAGTTCAGAATAAATGAATAAGAAGGATGATAAAACAAACTCTCCAATTGTTGAAGTAGGAGGTGTGTTTCCTCTTGTAGCGGATCATTCAACGATGTCAACTACTGGAAGTGGATGAAATCAACGAGGAATCGGGTAGGGCACTAACAATTATTCATGCAATCATTCATCACCATGCTTTATCCACTAATCCAAGAAAAAATCACAATTTCACTATAACAAACTAGTTAAAGTTGAAAAAATAAAACTTCCCAGCGAACAGAGCGAAACATAAACACGTGCGATACGAACAAACCATCGCCTACTTTCGTAGATATAATTTTTTGTTATTTTAATTGAATAATGTAACAAACGTTGAAATTGTCAAGAGGACAAATGAAACTGCAGTCGTCGTTGCTCCATCATCCTCAGTAGTTGTGGAAACGCCAATAATGGTGGTCTGAGAAGCAGGAGTAGTGGATTTTCCAGAGCTATCGGTTGTAGTTGCCAAGCTCTCAGTTGTGGTATCCGGCAGCTTGGTAGTAGTGGACGGATTTTTGGTTGTTGTTACCGGTTGGTTGGTCGTCGTCACTGGTACTTCAGTCGTTACACCCGGATCTACAGTTGTTGTTCCCTGTTCAATAGCTGCGGCATATTCAGCAACCAACTCAGATGTTAGCAAACCCTCGGATGATCCCTGCCAATCCAAATTCTTTTGAGCTGTAGCTCGAGCAGCATTGATAGCTTCATCCGTCAGCCGCGACCCAAGGCTAACCAGTAGCTGGTTGAGCTGAATAATAAAATAAAATGAATTACAGTTGTTTTTAGTAATTAATGAACTACCTTATCCAGCTCCCCGAGGCTGTTCGTTTGGAAAGCTATATTTCTAATAGCATTATTCAATGCGTCTGTTCCAATTCTGGCTATAAATTCGTCGATCATTTTAGGGTCCATCAGAAACTCGATGAGCGCGTCAACTCCTACACGACTTCCGAAATACACCGATTGTACAATACGTTCTCGTTCGGCGGCCTTGTAGTTGATTTCGACTCCTGCTCCATTCGGGCTGACTGCTGTTAGGAGGAATGCCTTGAGGAATTCCTTATTCAGGGAACATCCCAAAGCATCAATGATAGATAGACGGTAGGCCCAATTTTGGGTTCGGTAGATGCGTTGATACAGATAGCGGTATTCGGTTTCTCCAGCTTCTCGAAGGCCGTAACAGTAGACTACGGAAGCGACATCTGGGTTAACCATAACCTCGTTAACGGCTTCATTCGTAAGAGCTTCCTTAGTGAGTTGAAGACAGTCCTTGTGATCTACAATGCAGGCCCAGGTGGAAATTGTTTGCTTGAGGTACTTATGCAGCAGGGTTTCCGTGTCGGACACCGTCGTTATTTGCAAGGTAGCGTAAACTTTGTCAATTAGTTTATTTACTACGGTCTGAAAAAAGGAACATTTTTTTTATTGAAATAATATTTGGATCATATGAGCTTTACCAAGAAATGAGGATAGTCTGGAGTTCCGCGAAGCTTTCCATTGAAGTAGGACAGTACGGAGCTAGCAGCTGTCCAAGGAGCGTATTCCATTTCGTTTTCCAAATAGGTTAGTAACTTCATGAGAATCTCAAGATCCAGCCTGTTTGATCGAGCCAACCAGTGGGCATCATCGATTAACTGAGCACGGTTTAAACGGTGCACACTAGCCCAGTTGGCCTTCAAGGCGTTGATAATCAACTCCCAATTGTGGTTGTCGTAGTTAACCCTATAGAATCCGACCTGTTGTTTGTTGAAGATAATCCATTCGTTCGCTGGAATTTGTGTACTGATGCGGGTAGCCTTGGTAGACAGCCACTCATAGTTGTACAGGTCATTGAAATCTGCCATTGATTGGCGCACGAAGTTGTATGGAATCATCCACATATTCGTGTTTGAAACTTTACGATCGGAGATGAACCGCTCCTGTGAGATAATCACATCACCGGTTTCGTACGTTCGACGAACACTCAATACTGGGTATCCAGGCTCGTTAGCCCAGGTGTCCATGATCTGTTTCACTGTGACGCCCTCAGGTAACACGTTTCTATTCGCGATCGCAGCTTGCAATCCGGCGTAGAGATGGTCGGCATTCGCGCTCTGTAGTTTACGTGCCTCGAGGTAGGTTCGTAGGCCAGCTGCCCAATTTTCTTCACCAAGAACATGACGCAACATGTTTAAGACGCTTCCAGCTGGAAAAGATTGCTATTTTAAAATCTATTTTGGATTTCATAAGTATAACTTACACTTGGGATAAGCTACTCGGTCGAATAACGCCCTAATTTTAGGAGGGGAATCTGCATTCCATGTCATGGGCCTCGTAGTCACGAGCCCATCCGGAACCATAACATCTTGGATGACTTCAGTGTTGTACAGTTCCCAGTATTCCTGATCCGGATACGCCATGTGAGCTGCATAATACTGGTACAGAGTGGCAAAGCCTTCGTTCAACCAGATGTATTCCCACCATTCTGCAGTCACTAGATTTCCAAACCATTGATGAGCAAATTCGTGGGCAACGACGGTTGCAACACTCTTTTTTGTAACAAAATCGCTCAAAGATGGATTGTAGAGTAGGACGTGTTCTCTATTAATCATAATTAGAAAAAATACTGTCGAAAAAGTTTTTACACTCTGAAATAAAAATGATCGTACAAACCTGTAAGTCACCAATCCCCAATTTTCCATGGCGCTAGCTGCAAAGTCTGGGATGGCGAACTGCTTCATCTCAGGCATATAGGTGAAGTAATTTATCTCTAGGTGAGAGTTTAGAGCTGCAATGATTTTATCTCCAGCCTCAACTGCAAAGTCTACCTCATCGATGGCATTGGGTCGAGCGTATACTTTATGCATCTCAGAAGTTCCTTTCGCGACAAAATCGGAAACTACGAAGGCTAGCAAATAAGTGGACAGAATCGGAGTTTGATCGAATTTTGTCACAGCGTACTCGCTATCTGGGGCAGCTAGTGATTCTACGCTAAACCTCATGTTTGACCTTGCGTTGTAGGAGTTGTGATGTGTGATCCAAATGGTGAATGTGGCCTTCAGACCCGGTTCGTCGTAACAGGGGAATGCCATTCGGGCGCTCGTAGGTGCAAACATTGTTGTGGCTAGAAAGCGTGTTATACCGGCATCGTTAACATAAGATGAAATATAGAAACCATCATCGTTATTTGTGAGTGTCCCTGAGAACGTAACTGTGAGAAGGAAGTTTCCTGGAATCAGAGTTTCTGTACTCGTGAAGATCAAATGTTCAACTCGGGAATCATATGACACAGTTGGGTTAGCTAATGGCACAGGGTTTCCAGTTGCTGGTACCGAAGCGAGAGTACTGGACTCGATCGTTAGTCCACGATGGTGGATAATTATCGCATTCGTTGCTTCGATGACTGTTAGATGAATTTCAACCGACCCACTGAAGGCCCGGTTACCCGAATGGATTTCACTCCTTATGTGCAAGTTGTAATGGGTTGGGACACTCGTCTTCGGCAGACGATATGTTTCATCGACTTCTTGCAATGGTGACAGTTCATCTGTTCGTTTTGGAGGCCATTGTCTTGCCAATCGTCCCGTCGGATCAACACTCACAGGACTATCGAAAAGGAGCCTTTGGTCAACTGCACTAGACACTGTCAAAAACCCGAACACCCAGAGCACAATCACCGAGTTGAATACGGCCATTTTTTTGGTACCAAATTCGCAGAAGTACTGATTCGGTTCGTTCTATGCCGATCTTCTTAAAGTGACATAGGCATAATTATCTCTTTACTCTACTTCCGATAAGATAGTTATAAATTAGCTTCAATCATCAATAGACTTCGGCGTGACATAAATGAGCGGTTATTAAATTTTGTTTTATATACTTTAGCTATCTCTAGCAAGGAAATTTATGTAATGGTTTTGGCTTAGGTCTATATCAAGAGATCAGTTTCTATCTGAATTTGCCTCATAAACGAGAAAATACTTAACACATTCTTTAGCTAATCTGATTCATTCGAATTGCTAGAACGAAAAACCTTACTTGACCAACCAGATTGATTCAACGGCCCTGTGCAAACTCTGATTTGCAGCTGGTCCGGACCAAAAGTTCTAACTATTGACACTCAGCCTAAATCTGACACCGCGCATATGTAGCTTCCCATTTGAAAATAATAAAGTAAATAGTTATGAAGCCGCCATACAAAACATGGATAAACCAATTTCTTGCTTAACCATGAACAGACGATAAAAAAATAATTGAAGTTAACTCGAAATTCAACTTTTACAGGAAAATAATTAAAAGAATAAGTAGTTGTAATAAATTTACTCCATATTACTTCCTACTTCGGTTTGCTTCAAGGCTCCATTTATCTGACAGACAGTTAACGCTGCATAGTACGTATTTCCGCCGAACATTGGAGCAAACGGATTTTCATTATTAGATGATTTGAGAAACCTGTTCATAAAATTGGACGATTAGATCAGCGTATCTTTGTAAGAGCAAAGTCATCGATTGAATGCTAGAATTATTATAGGTACTGTGGAGTCCTAGTCCCTAACCCTTTTGGGGTTATATTCCAGACTGCCGCACAGTTAACCTGATAGCTGGCTAGACTCTGGGAAGGTCAGTTTTGCTAGCAATTGCTCAATATCTTTGGTTGTTGGCTCTCATACATTATCTGTATGGTGGGAGCGCAAAGAGTGTATATATCAAGATGCCACAGGTACTACCTTATTTAAAAGAATACCAACGGGTCAGATATTATCTTCATTTAGGTTGCTCCTAGATCGATTCAGATTTTAAAAAGTTTTCCGCCAAATAGCAAAACCTAAAGGCCCATTTACACTTCTCGTGGAAATGAACGTGAAAAATCTTAATTATTATCTATAACTCAACAACGCGACTTTACAAGATTTCGTAACATGGCGGAATTGATGGGGATTGGTTGAAAGATGAAAATCCAACTGGTATTGTTCTTTCAAACCTCCTAAACTGGTTTGATTATGATTCCCCCGCCATGATTTAAATTCCGTGGTGAAAACCGGAAGAATCGGAATGAAAATAGTTCCAGGAGGTTTTAAACAACAAGACCAGATAAATTTACATTATTCAACATTCCTCATCGATTTTACTAGGTTACAAATTCTTATGCTTATGGAAAAGCCCTCTTCGCAAGGAATTGGTGTTGGCGAGCTGGAAATCTGCATGTCAACCCAGATTTCAAACAACTGAATCAGCTTTATAGTTGCTTAAAATTACAAGCCGTCGACCTAAATATACCAGACAAGATCCATTGAGCAGAGAGTTGGCCATGAGGAAAAACCTGTCGCGTTTATGACAGCTCCGCGGAAATTTTCGCGAAAGTTTTCTTTTTTTTTTTTTCATTTTGGAGGTTATTGGTGTTGAAAAACGCAAAACCGAATCATAGGATCAACCCGGATAAGAGATTTGAAAACATTCCCTCAAGAAGACGACAATTCCCTCGGGCCTAGCCGCTGCGACACTTTATTAGCGCTTGGTGGCCTGGCAACTGGATCTCAAATGTGGAACTACATCGCCGGTGTCATTAAAGGCCGCTAGGAATCGATATTCGGAAACGTAAGTGGAGATGGATTAGACACACACTGCGAAGAGATGAGAACGAGATTTGCAGAGAGGCACTTGAATGGAATCCGAAGGAACATCGAAGGAGAGGCAGACCCTGAAACTCTTGGCGGCGAAACTTAGCCGCCGAAATACAAACTGTCGACGAGAATCTTGACTGGGACCAGGTGAAGACGCTGGCTTCGGATCTTCAAAAGTGGAGGTCTTTTACCACGGCCTTATGCGCCGGAGAATCGACGCGGGACCACTAAGTAAGTAAGTCATCGTTTCTTAGTAGAAAAATACTGTCATGCAATGTAAAAATAAATTTAAAAATTATGACAATACTTATTTCTGCGCAGCTCCAATTTTACCACGGAACACAATCAAAAAGTGACCAACTAAAAAGTCACCACAGGCCATAAAACATGCATAGGCAATGACGTGTGTAAAACCAAAACTTTTTTCTGGTTGTCACCAAAAACCGTAGTCAAAACGGTATTCTTCACTATTTGTAAATAAGACACGGCGTGAGGTTTTTTTTTCTGCTATTCCCTCACTTGCTGAAATTTTCTTACCCTTCATCAACACTCATACACGTTTGAATTTTAGAGATTACCATGCTTGAAATAGTATGTTCCCAATATTTTCACTGCTCGTGCTTTTTTAAATATATTGTGAACCGAATAGCTTTCACTAATCACATCAAAACATATCAAACAACCCAAGCATAAGGGGAAACAATAACCTGCCTTCCCGCAGCATCAAATGAATCAGGATGACCAGGTTCAGTGTTCTGAAAAACCAAAAACCATGTCGGGAACTTCCACTCCGGTCACTTATTCAAACATTTTTCACTGATTCGTTCTAAAATTCATACTTTAATTAAATTTTAGTAAAATGTTAGCAGGACAAAAACAAAAACGCATGCGTCGCCCAAAAGTCATGACTTACTTCTCCGTAAATTTTTTCCAAATATTTCTAAGCTTTACTTTCATTTCAATATTTTTTGAATTTTTTTTTAAGTATTTCCTTTCAATTCAGAACAAACTTCAGCATATGTTTGGTATTTTTTCAATTACTTTAAAAACTGTGTCAGGGTGGATAAAATGGATAGTGATCGTAGGAAAATGCAGTGTTGGTACAATCTCCCTCTTATAAATAGTGATTAAGCAAGACTTCAAAAAGAACTTTTGTGAAGCATCGATTTTGTCAAGATTGATCAAAATATTTCAAGAAGCGGTGTTCATAATTCGAGTACACGGAAAGTAATAAAAAGGTAAAATTTACCGAGATAACAATGTAAACGTTCGTGAAAGCCAAAAGGGTAACTTCTACCTTTTCGAGGTGAAACTCACCTCACAGCGAGGTAAAATTTACCTGAATCGAAGTTGGAGAAAGGTATAATTCACCGAGAAAAAGGGGAATCCAAAAAAGTAAATCTTACCTCGTAGCGAGGTGAAGTTCATCTGAATTGAGCTGAATAAAAAGGATAATTCACCTAGAAAAAAAGGTAAATCCAATAAGGTAAAACTTACCTCATAGTGAGGTGAAGTTAACCTGGTTGAGCTAAACAAAACGTTGAACGTAAAATTGTAACTATTTGCCGAATCCGTTTATTGAGGTTAAGCCAAAGCTGTTTTGTCGTTGAGAAGGAAAGTTTTGTTCGTGCCAAATATGAGAAAATCGGAACAGAAGGTAAGTATTTTCGTAGATATCATTTAGTTGTGCTGATTTTCGTCACAATACTTTGCTTTTGTTTCAGATCGGCCCAACTTCGAGATGTATTCCACGTCATCCTCCAGATACCATTCCGGAACACGCGCCTGTTTACGGTGACTTAAAAAGGCTTTATTCGATTTTTCGAAGAAAATCACACAAGATAGGTCTCATTTGACCCAAAATTTTTCAAGGCCGAACTTACTTTTTTCATAATTATTTGAAAAACATAGGAAAACTGAGGGTAAAATCAGCCATGACTATATTTTCCGAAGCGTGCGATGGCTCAAATAGCCTTCATTCGATTCCTCGGAAACAAATCACACAAGGCAGATCTATTTTAATTCAAAATTTATTAGTCCAAATCAATGTTTTTACTGCATTGTTTACAAAATAGGGTGAGTGCTCCTACTTTGGACCTAGAGCCTTCTTTAGTA